>NC_133754.1:127273750-127571250 GCF_036562045.2 Rhinolophus sinicus
CCTGATAACCTAAGCATAGATCTACCACATGATCCAGCTATTCCACTCCTTGACTTGCCCAAGAGAAAAGAAAGTATATATCCACAGTAAAACTTATAGATGAATATTCAGAGATGCTTTATTTGTAATACCCCCAAACTGGAAGCAACCCAAATAGCTATCAACAAGTACAGAGGGTAAACAAATTGTAATATATCCATACAATAGAATAATACTTGGCAATATAAAGGAACGAATTATTCACACATAAACATGGATGAATCTCAGACAAAAAGGAATACATGCTGTATAATGCTATTTCTATAAAACTCATGAAAAATGCAAACTAATCTATAGTAAGAGCAAGAATATCAGTGGTTGTCTGGGAGGACAGAGCCAGGGAGGAGATCGAGGGACTACCAAGGGGCCTGAGGAAAATTTGGGGGATGATGGATACATTCACCTTCTGGATTTCAGGGATGGTTTCATGGATGTACACACATATCAAAACTTAGCAAACTATGTTTTAAATAGGTACAATTATTGTATGTCATCTATACCTCAATAAAGCTGTTAAAAATAAGAAATCTCATCAAAGCCAAAGAAGCAAGACTAAATTGCCATATTGCTTAAAATAAAGCAGAAGTCATAGCGATGTAGCAACAAAAGCTGCTGCAGCAGCTAATGTTTATTGAGGAGTTAACATGGGTCAGACAGCCTTTGAAGTACTTTAGATGGGTTTACTCATTTATTACTGAGAACCATTCTGTTGTTTCACTTATTCTAATATCTTCAAGGTTTGTCTATGTTGTAGCATGTGTCAGAATTTCCTTCTTTTTTAAGGCTGAATAATATTCTATTGTATCGATACACCAGTTTGTTTATCTTTTCATCTGTTGATGGACACTTGGGTTGCTTCTACCTATCAGCTATTGCGAATTATACTGCTGTGAACAGCATGTACAAACTACACTTCTGTGAAGAACTACCTTCAGTTCTTTGGGGTACATACCCAGAGAAGGATTTGCGGGTCACATGGTAATTCCACATTTAAGTCTTTGGGGAACAACTCAACCCTCTGGTTCCTAAGTTGCAATCCACAGAGTGAATTTCCTAGAAGGCAAATCTGACCACGTCACTCCTAGGCTTAAAATTCCTTAATGGTTACCTAATTGCCTTTGCGGTGAAACTCCGATTCCTCAGCAGAGCAGGTCCTCCCCTGACAATTCCCTCCTACCCAAAGTCCCCACCCCAGGACTTCCTCTATGGTTCCAAAGCACCTTGTATAGACAGCCCCTCTATTAGCACTTCCCTCACTCTATTATTAATGGTTTATTTTTCTATCTCCCTCAGGTGTCTGTAAGTTACCTGATAATAAGATTCATATTTTTATTCCTCTTTGTATCTCCAATACCCTCCCAGAGTGCCTAGAATATAGAAACTTGATACCTATTTGTTAAAGGGATGAATGTCAGCTCAACTGTCCAAAGAATAAAATATTGCCCTATTGTGAAGCAAAAGAACAGAGAAAACAGAATACAGGTTAAACATGTGCATTACACTCGTACGTGTGTGTAAGACACACACAGGTTATTTATGCATGTAAATACGTATATAATGATGCAACCTCTTTTCTTTACATATAATGTGTACTCATTCACAGGTTAGCTTCCATTTTCAGTGTTAAACTCCTTACTATGCAGTCTGGAGGCCCCACTCAGCAAGCAGTGGAGGAAAACAGGCCAAGGATACAGAGCCCATGTATGTCAGACACAGTACCAGAAATAGGCGAATATCCGAGGTGCCTCTCTCTGCTGAGAAGGGATGCATCTGTGTATGGACTGGGCCTTTGGTTTTGTGAACACACCACATCAGAAATACGTTCTTGCATCTGGGACAAGGAATCTGGTGTGACTTCTTGATTAAAGGTTTAATAAGCTTCTGTTTTACACTCATATACAGACTAAACATAATAATCTAATATTAATAATAATCACTGTCTAATAATAAAATATTAGAAGAGTACTTCATCATACAGCTAAACTTGATGAAAGATTATGGATAATGGCTTTCCTGAAGCAATAATTCAAACGAAAATAAATGACAGTTTCTAACTGTGCACACTAGAATACTGCTGAATTTTCTTTTAACTCTTTCGATCTCTCCTGATAAAGGAAAATGTCATATTTTCCAAAAAGTTTCTGGCTGTGCAGGCTGCACTGCTGCAGGGGGGAAAAAAATTGTCACAGAGCACATTATTGGGCTTTCTGTTCATGAACTGGTACTAAAAGGGGGTGATGCCTTCGGTCCCTGCCAGGTAATGGTAAGGAGTGACCTCTCTCAGAAATAAGATGCAAATAAACAGAACAAAGTAACAGAGGAAACAGATTCCAGGACAAATGCATCCCTCACGGGCCCTAAGTGAGCAAGCCCTGGGAAACATTTCGACCTACACAATCAGGAACATTGCAGATCTTCAGAACTTCTGGGCTAAACACTTGATCTACATTAGAAACAAATGAAATGCTTTGATAGGAGTTAAGAGTCACAACAGCAGGAAATAGACTGATAAGCAAACACTATATCAAGACTATAAAATCAATTTCTGAACATGGAGAAAATTATAGCCTGGTCACTTAGGACTCCAAATTAAAGAAAATATACTGCTGCTAGAAGTGGAATTCTTCTCATATAAATTTTAAAAGGCTTTTAGTTGCAGGAAAAAAAAAATCTAAGATCTACGGTAACCAAGAACATCAAATGCACTTCAAATTTTCTTAAACTTGAATCCTTTAATCAGGTTGGATTTGTATAGCCCAATTTCTTAAATGAGGCCATGCAGATAGCCTTTAAATAGCACTTTTAAAAGTGATCTCAGAAGTGACTCCTTCACATGGCAAATTTGAAGCCCAACAAAAAACATTAGCTGAGCTACATGAGGGGAAGAAAAGCAGTCTGTTAAAGCCACTAGAGACCTGACCATGAATGCATGGTTAAAGAACAACTTAATTTATGAGGATGTAATACAATCATATATGTTTCTCATAAAGTCAAGAGCAAATGGTTCCATCCTCAAATTTTGCAGGTAAAGCCCAAGTCACAATATTTTCGAACTGGCATTTTCCGACCCTCGTGGCTAAATCACTCAAGGTAGAGCTTCTCTAGAAAGAAACATCATACAGGAAACAGGGCCAAGAAGAGTCAAACCCAAGAAAATAAAATGTATAAAACGTGACAATCAGTTAAGATGAAGTAAAATTCAGCATCACTATGAAAACCAAACTTCAGTCCAAGTGAAACTAGAAAAACCAGAGAAAAGCAGGAAGCAGTGGAGGTGGTGGATAACAGGTCAAGAAGCAGGCACAGCAACTGGGGAGAGGCAAGCTGCCCATGAGGAGAAGAAAGAAGAAAACACAGCAGGAACAGCCGAGAAGCTGGACACACACCATCCCTACCCACCCCAGACGCCCTGAGGGCAGCACTGAATCACAGAACATTCTTTACGGAGATGCCCAGACATAAAGATTTGCTGAATTATCTTTGGTAAACTCTACTTATTATGCAACTGACTTGAGGAGCGACTAGGCTAGGGGTGCCCACCTACCCACACTAGAACACCTATATATAACTTTTGATCCCCAAAAGACTTAAGTTGTCCCACGGTATCCAAAGGGGATTGGTTCCAGGAAGCCCCTCCTCATACCAAATTCTCAGATGCTCAAATCCCCTACATAAAAACGGTATCAATAAATGCACAGTCAGCCCTCCGCATCCACGGACTCCCAAACACAGATCGAGAACAGTACAGGTATTTATTGGGAAAAGCGTCCATGTGTAAGTAGACCTGCACAGTTCAAACATGTTGTTTAAGGCTGAACTGTAATGGGGACATCATGCATAAAATCCACTTGCTTCCAAAAGGACAAGTGTGAAAATATATGTATCTCCGCATATATGTCTGACCTCGCATTTAGGGGGAATGTGAAGGGTTAAATACATGCGATGAGTGTGTGTGAGGTAGTACTTATGTGCCTATGGGTTTACTTGATGGCCTGTCTGTGTTGGGAAAGAATTTTGATTATCAGTAGCAAGTGGAACAGACTTATACACAGGCTGTGCTTTATACCTCAGGGGTAAGGATTCAGGGGTAAGCTCTAACAGCCATAAATAAACGTGTGCTGCCAGTGATAAATCCCAGTCTCTTTCCTCTGCTGAAACACATGTATAGATTCATCCAGAAAGTCAAGAATTTTCCACATCAGTTGAAGATTGAAATGAAACTAAATTTAATTTGAGCTACTCTTCATAAACATATCAAGTTCACAAATGAGACTGTTTGCATAACATGCGCTCAGTATGACACAGTAAAAGACAGGTAGATCCTAGAGAATGACATAAGGTGCCTCCAGCTTACCAAGATTTTGTCTGCAGTTGTCCTTAGATTACACAGCTTTCAAATCCACAAAGGACAACACACAGCCCTAGAGGAAGAGTTGAGACCTGGAGTTAAACGCGCCTGGAGGACAGCTACAGGTTACAAACACGTTGTGTGTAGCCCTGAGAGGGAGCCTCAGAACTGAGAGACGAGAACCAGAAGCTACATTCATCTCAGCTTCCGACTATGAAATAATCTGATGAACTGGCTGAGAATAATGGTTACTGCTATCTAATTTAACTCTCATAACAGCCTAATGAGATTACGATAAGGAATTGGAGGATCAGAGAATTAAGGGTCTTGCTCAAGGTCAGAACACCTGCATTGCAGTCAGGATACAGAGATCTACCAGATTCAAAAGCCGAGGTTCTTTCTGTCACTCTAGCTGCTCTCATAGGTTTCTGGTCTTCAGGGCGGGTCCAGCAGAGGTGGGCCGACCACTGGCCAGCAGTGTAGGGACTTCATATGTGACGAGGTTAACACAGATGTTGCCTAAAATTCCCTTTTCACTCTGAGACGCTACAATTCTCTTCCCAAAGCACACTGCTTGCATTACCTTTCAACACTTGCTATTTTGTTGAGGTAAACCCATAGAAACTTTCTCTAGCCTTCTGTGGCTCTTAATTAAGGCTCTCCTATGTGGAAAGCAGGATTCTGTGTATGTCGTTATTCATTGTAATGGCGTGAGATTAGCCTTAGACGTCAGGAAGAAAGGGACAAAGGAGGAAGATCCAAGGCACCTGAGCTGCCCACCTGCGGGCCATTCATAAACCAAACTTCCATTCACACACCAGCGAGTAGGATGAAGACATACACAGTTTGCACCATAGAATTTAACACAGGAAAGACTGAATGCACTGCATTCAATAACAGAGATAAATAACCAAAAACATGTGCCAAGGTAAGGACAGGTAAGAGGACAGTACCATCAACTATGGATTTCTTTAGGAACAGCATTGCTCCTGCTGCGTCTGGCGGAATTGAAAGGCTGGTGCAACGGAGGGGACAGGAAAGGTCATGAAAAGGTGCTGGAATCCCAGGCAACGTGGAAGAAATGTTCAAATTGAGAGCATAAAAATACATTCATGTCTATCATGCCCTACTGAAAACGTCACACTATGCTAAGGGATTGAAGATAAGCCATTTGCATAAAGGTATGAACAGAAGCGCCATCCTGAGAAGGAGAGGGCACACAGCCCTGGGGACCGGGAGACCTGGGATCCCAGCCCTACTGAGTGGCCTTGAGCAAGTCCCTTACCTACTTCAGAATTGAAAGGGTTTTAAACTCTGGATACAATTCTAAGTTTTATAATACTTAAAATCTGAAATCTATTACTTTTATCAGTCTTTAGCTCTAAGTCTCAGAAAAACTTTTTATTAAATCTACCTTAAAAATCTGAAAACACAAATGGCAAATAGACATATGAAAAAATGCTCAACATCACTAATCATCAGAGAAATGCAAATCAAAACCACCATGAGATATCACCTCACCCCAGTCAGAATGGCTATCATCAACAAGACAAATAGTAACAAGTGTTGGAGAGGCTGTGGAGAAAAAGGAACCCTCATACACTGTTGGTGGGAATGCAGACTGGTGCAGCCGTTGTGGAAGGCAGTGTGGAGGTTCCTCAAAGAATTACGAATAGAATTGCCATATGACCCAGCAATCCCTCTCCTGGGTATCTACCCAAAAAATCTGAAAACATTTATCCATAAAGACACGTGTGCTCCAATGTTCACTGCAGCTTTGTTTACAGTGGCCAAGACATGGAAACAACCAAAATGTCCTTCGATAGATGAATGGATAAAGAAGTTGTGGTATATATACACAATGGAATACTATTGGGCGGTAAGAAAAGATGATATAGGAACATTTGTGACAACATGGATGGATCTTGAGAGTGTAATGCTGAGCGAAATAAGTCAGACAGAAAAAGCAGAGAACCATGTGATTTCACTGATATGTGGTATATAAACCAAAAGCAACAAAAGAACAAGACAAACAAATGAGAAACAGAAACTCATAGACACAGACAATGGTTTGGTGGTTGCCAGAGGGTAAGGGGGGTGGGGGGTGGGGGGTGGGAGATGAGGGTAAGGGGGATCGAATATATGGTGATGGAAGGAGAACTGACTCTGGATGATGAACACACAATGGGATTTATAGATGATGTAATACAGAATTGTACACCTGAAATCTATGTAATTTTACTAACAATTGTCACCCCAATAAATTTAATAAAATTAAAAAAAAAATTATTTTAGAGGAAAAAAAAAAATCTGAAAACATTGATCCATAAAGACATACATGCTCCAGTGTTCATTGCAGCTTTATTTAAGGTGGCCAAGACATGGAAACAACCAGAGTCCTTCGAAAGATGAATGGATAAAGAAGTTGTGGTATATATACACAATGGAATACTACTTGGCCATAAGAAAAGATGAAATAGGACCATTTGCGACAATGTGGTTGGATCTTGAGATTATAATGCTAAACGAAGTAAGTCAGACAGAAAAAGTAGAGAACCATATGATTTCACTGATATGTGGTATACAAAACTGAAAACACCAAAAGAATAAGACAAACAAATGAAGAAACAAAAACTCATAGACATAGACAATAGTTCAGTGGTTACCAGAGGGTAAGGGGAGAGCGGGGTTCTAGAAGAGGGTAAAGGGGGTCAAATATATGGTGGTGGAAGAACTGACTCTGGGTGGTGAACACACAATGGGATTTACAGATGATGTAATACAGAATTGTACACCTGAAATCTATGTAGCGTTACTAACATTTGTCACCCCAATAAACTTTAATTAAAAAAATTATTCTTAGTAAAAATTTGAATGAAGCTGGCACGTTATTCTAAACATCACACTTATTTTACGAGTCAAATTTATGATTATGATACCAAAATTCAACCTTGATCAATCTCACAGTTGGTCTCACAAGCATCTTAAACGTCTTTATGAAAAGAGGTTCACTTACTCTAGATGCTAAATAAAAAAATGAAACACTTTTTATTGTGTGTTTTTTTTTTCCCCTGAGCCGAAAAACCCTTAAAATACTTCCCTACCCAAAGAGCATAGTGGATTCTCATTTGCTGAAGGGCTAGGAATTCTGCAGGCACCCAGGCTACCTCATTTCATCTGAGTCTTCTTTGCAGAGCTTCCGGTTCCTGCCAATGTCTGATGTATACACACATCTTGAAGGATTTCTTACAGACTGCTGGGCAGTCATCTGTCACAGCCCCAAGCAATTTCTAAGGGCAGGATAAAGCAATGGGCTTCATTCAGGTCAGAGCGAGATCCAGGACTAACAAAAGGATAATTAAGTGACAGAATCAGCTGACTGCAGGGCAGTGACAGACTCAGAGTATTTGGAACACTGCAAGAAGGAAGTGTCTGAATTTAATTTAATAGGAAATTCTGCAGCATATTCCCTCTCATTATAATTACTTTTTCTAACATTTCTAAAACTATATGTGTTTTTAAAAATATAGGTACTATTTACCAGAAGATTCATTTTCTGATGCCTTAAAAATGATTATGGATATTAAGAAATTATTAATATTTTAGTTATGATAATGGTATTTTAATGCTTTAAGAAAGGCATTTTACACACATAAAGATTTTTTTTGGATGAGATAACAAAAATAAGCTTCAAAATAAACAAGGTCAGCCATGAATTGATAATGGTTGAAATTAGGATGGGCAAATGAGGGTTCACTATTTTTTTTCCTTATTTTTTCATTTGTTTAAATTTTTCCATGACCCTGTTTACGGTGTTTTTTGGCCATGCTCCATGATTTCTTTTTATTTAGCTAGATTTCTTTATATATATACTGGGGGTGCCAAAAAATGAAAAAAAAAAAAAACGTATATGCATGACTTATATTCATCTTTTGCTATCGGTATATATTGAGTATTTCAATTTTAATATAGTTTTTTTCCTTTCTTAAAATGTGTATACACTTTTTTTTAACATTCTCTGTATATATTCTTTCTTTTATAGCTTCTGGGTTTGAAGCCACAATTAGAAAGGCTTTCACCAAACCAAGATTATTTTTCTAAATTCTTCCATGGCTTCCCCATGGCTTTTATCATTTCATTTATAAGCATGTAAATCTTTATTCCATTAGCAATTTGTCCTTGTATAAGATTTGAGCTATGAGACCAACCTTTCCCCAAGAGGACTACTCATTTGTCCTAATAACATTTACTGAGTGATCTATTCTGTCTTCATTGATTTGAAATGCCACCTATATCTTCTATTAAATTCCCATATGCATTGGGTCTATGGACTTATTCTAGCCTACTGATGTGATTCTTCATGAACCAGTAACACACTGTTTTAAATAGTGAAGTTTTTAAAATGTGTTTTAGTATCTGTCAGGGTTAGATTTTCCTTATGATCCTTCTCCATATTAATATTTTCCCAGGCTATACTTCATTCTCTCTCCACATAACTTATAATAAGCTTATTTTGTTTAAAGTAGTACTTTTTATAAGTAAGCTTATTATGTTTAAAGTAGGTTTTTTTTGTAAGTATCACATTACATTTATAGTTTAATTTAGGTAAAACTGATTCTTTCCCGATGCTGAGTCTTCTCATCCAAAAAACAGCAAACAAACACGGTATGCCTTCCAACTTCTTATGTCTTCTTCTAGGAAGAATTTTACTTTGTTTTTTTTTAAATTTGAAAATAACAAGTTGTATTCGTAGTCATTTTATTTTTTATTGATGCTACTGCTAATGAGATCTTCTGCTATATCTTTTAACTGGTGGCTGTTTGTAACTATGTAATCTAGTTCTGTATGTTATAATGAAAGCGGTTATGGTTTGTCATGTTTTTTCACTTGATCCCATCAAGTTTTCCATATATACAATCATAACATCTGATAATAGGGACGAATTTGCTGTCTTCCAATTTCTATCATCCTACTTTTTTCCTTGTTGACCTGTGTCAGTGACGAAGTACCTCCAGAACAAAGTTAAGTGATAGCCTTGTTCCTTTTGCTAACGAGAACGTTTTACTGTTTTGGCATGATGCTGATTTGTGGGACTGAGGGAGATTAGGAAGCACTGACCTAGTCCTACTAAAAATTACTGCAATTAATGAATATTGAATTGTGCCAAATGCCTTTATTACTTATGGAAATATTTGTATTTGTCTCCTTAGACCTAATACGGTAAAATGTATTGGCAGCTTCCCTATATAAGCTATCATTGCAAATCTAAGTCCAACTTGATCTCTCTGATATTTTGTTACTTATATAGCTTATATACTCATATGAATTTTAAAAATTAACAACTTTGCCTATTTGTTCTATATATGTGTGTGTACGTGTTATATGCACATATGTTTTTGCTTTACCAGATGAAAGTGAATTATGACTTAATGGCACTTCATCTGTAAATATTTCACTAAACATCTCCTAAGAGTAAGTACATTGTCTCAGATAACTACATACGAATACCACATTTAAAAAAAAATAATTTCCTGGTATCATCCAGTATCTCATCCATATATGATTTGCTTAGTTGTCCTCAAAACATCTTTTAACTTCATTTTTCCAGAATCCAGTCATGGTTTATATACGACATTTGGTTGTTATAACTTTCTAAAGTCTTTTAATTCTAAAATTTTCCCTGCCCCTTCTTTTTTATTCCTCCATGACAACAGACCAGGTCAATTGTTTTGGAGAATGTGCCACACTACAGATTCATCTAATTGTTTTCTGATGTCATTTAACTTGTTCTATCTCTGTATTTCCTGAAATTTAAACATTAGGTACAAAGGCCTAATTAGATCCAGATTAACTATTTTTCTGAAGACTTCCTAGGTGGTGATATGTGCTTCAAATTACATCACATCAGGAGGCATCCAATGTCAGGTTGTCTACTGATGCTCCGTTTCATCACCTGGTTAAAATGGTGACTCCCAGATTTCTCCATGATAAAGATAAATTTCCACAATTTCAATGAGAAAGAATTTTGTGGAGTGACAATCTAGTACCACACCAATATATTAATGGCCCTAGCATTGTTTAGTGGCCCTTATCAGAATAATTATTTTTCATTGGGGGTGATAGAACTGTGATTCTCTAACTCTATCATTTCTTATACATTTACTAGGTATCATTCTTCTGTGGAAAAAAAAAAAAAAAAAGCCGTTCTTTGCTTTACTTAGTGCTTTCTACCCTCAACTTAACATTGTCCGACAATGTTCCAAACCCTGCCTTTTTTTTTTTTTTTTTCGGTTTGCCTCTACTTGGTATACCATTGCAGATGCAATCAAGTTAAGATGATTTAGAGTAGGCCCTGAATCCAATATGACTGGTGTTCTTATAAGTAGAGAAGAGACGAGGAAACAGACACACAGGGGAAATGTCACGTGATTACAGAGGTACAGATTGGAGTGACATGTCTACAAGACAAGGAACACCAAGGATTGACAGCAACACCAGAAGCCATAAGAAACACGGAACAGGTTTTTCCTTAGGGCCTTCAAACATAGAGCATGACACTGCTGACCCCTTGAGTTTGAACTTCTAGCCTCCAGAGCTATGAAAGAATAAATTTTTGTTGTTTGAAGCCATCTCGTTTGTGGTTGTTACAGCAGCCCTAGGATACACATGAATTTGGTCTTAATTCTGTCACACTTTAGGTAATACTTTAAGTTTTTACATTTTTTCCACCATTTGGCTATTTTACTTGGCATTGTCAGGACATGTACATGTCAATTTAAAAAGTAATTATTTGAGTATGCTGAGTTTCTGAGAAGGTGACTCACTTTCAACTTTTCTCCTCAAAGAGGAGATAAGATCCAAACCCTAGTCTCACTCCCCACGTCTTAACGTCTCCTTTCCCTTCCCATCACTCCTTCCGGGACAGCACAGGTCTCAAGTTTCCTCTACATTTTTGGTCCCTGATATTTCCTTTATTTTCTGGTTAGCTCTGCTATTCATTAAAACATGTAACAGTTATATTTTATCCAGCATTCCTAGGTGCTTTATAGCAATAATTTTTTTCAAGATTTCTAAGCTAAGCCCTCTGGGAAGATTCTGTGTAAAAGTCTCCTGTGTATACATTGTGTGCATTCAGACTCCAAAGGGAGTATTCCTTGCTGGTTTGGTGACTCCATTTTCATTCCTCCCTCTCTGCTTCTGTGGGCCCACTTCAAGAGGGGAAAGGTTATGCAATGATGGAAGGTCACAGCTCATTTTACCCATGAGGGACTAAGGCCCAATATGAAATGACTTCCCAAGGGCAAGCACACTCCAGATGCACATGATGAGACAGAGCTGAAAGCTCCATCATTATTATTATCATTATCATTATTATTATTATTATTTTAGCTCCATCCTTCTAAAGGCAGCCCTTTGAGAGGAGTTCATCTGCCACTCTGCTTGGTATGGTTCTAATATTAGAAACTATTTTCTAGCATCTTTATACCATGTGGTGAAGTCCTCAGAGTTTGATTCAAAATATCAGAATATGTGTTTTCTTTAGTCTGCAGACCCTGTAGGATACCATATGGCTTATTGCTGACAAGATTTTAACATGGTCCTTTAATATTTAGGAGACTTCAAATTAATCAAAAGCACAGAATATGGGAAATTTTCCAAAAAGGAAGGATGAAATAAAGGGAAAACTCCAAAAATTTGGAAAGGGCAGTGAATCTGGCTAAAGAAGAAAAGGTAGACAATTGAGTACTTCAGAAAATCAACAAAGACAGCCTTAGAAATTAGTACTGGCTAACCTAACCATCAGGAAACCACAGAAAAAAGGGTGCCGAATGGGATAGCTGCTATAGGTTTCAAGTTCTGTTGAGTTTTTGATTCAGAAGTGAGTTTTTGAGATATCGTTTTAAGAAATTTTAATTTGGAGTTCCTGAATTTAAATTTATTCTACTGGGTAAATCATATGGATATAGAAAAAAACAATATAAGGTCAGAAATACTCAGCAGGCTGAGAAAAATCTGGGTACTTCAAATATGGTGAGAGAACATGAGATAAAATAGCCTCTGAATCCAAGCGGGTTGATACAACCATTTCAAAACAAACTCATCTAAAAAAAAGAAAAGAAAGAAAGAAAAGAAAGACTCACAAGAAAATAATAAATCCTTAGCAGTTGGTTCCTGAACACACACAGGAACTGGAGTTCTCCAAAGATAATGTTGCCTCTGTGTGTGGCCATATGTTCCCCTTCAGAGACTGCAGTAGCCAGACTATTTTCTTCTTTCACAGAGATCACCAGTAAGTATGATAAAGCAGGGTACTCTCCTCTCATGCATTCTTGCTGGGAATGTAAATTGGTGCATTTATGCTAGAAGGCAAATTTGCTATATGGGTCAAATTTAATAGGTGTATCTTCCGATCCAGCAACATGCCTCCTGGGTGTTAGGTCTAAAGAAACAATTGAGTGGAGTGTTCATCGTGACATTATTATAACTAATACTGAAAATGGCCTACATGTTCGCCATTAGATAACTGGCACATAGATCATCAGTGAAATTGTATGTTACAGAACAAATGGATGAGTCACCAGCTGAACTGCCCTTGTTCAAAGAGCCAGGTGTGCTCTCTGCTAGCTTAAGCTCCGGAGGAACCAGAGCAACACAGGCAAGTACTGACAGACAGCTACGTGGGGCCCATGGTCAGCACGCAGGAAGGCAAAGGGGCAGGACAGCAGCAGGAGACAGATAAACACTAAGGCTCCTTCTGCTGGAAAGCTGCTCTCAGAATTGCCTCTTTGGACTGTGTAAACTTGGGGTGGGGGAGACAGAAGAAGATATCCCTGGAGAGTGATACTGAAATTCCTGTCAATCTGGCAAGTATGCATTTCAGTTAGTTTTAATTTAGTTTGGAGAAATGTGAGATGTAGCCACTTGTTTCCTTCACCTTGAATGTGAAACAGTTCATGCTGGTTGCACAGAACTTAATAATATCTTCACCAAATGATTGACAGTGAATCAGTTATGGTTATATATATGGAAATATTTCAGGAAATTTTGGCTTTTTTTCCTCCATGCCATTCTATATTGATTTTTTTTTTTTACAATTTGCACACACTATACCTTTAGGAAAAGAATAACAACTGAAAGGAAAAAATGATAAAACATTTAACTTCCCATCAAGGTCAAAAACATCTTTCATTGTACTTGTGACCTACACACAACAGGAGCTTGAAGGACAATTTAGTCCAACTCCTCTACATATGTGGAAACAAAGCCAGAGAGTTTGCTAAATGACCTGTCCAGCATCATTTTAATATTTTATGTCCTTCTCTTCTCTCTGTTATTTATTATGTATCAACTTTGAAATGAAATATTATCTCTTGATACTATGTCCTATTTCCTTTATGTAAAGTCAGGGATTCAGAACCATTTCGATATGAACATATTTTCACAGATTAAAAAACAAAAAAACTTCCCAAGAACTTTCTGCTGGTTCTTACCCATTCACTAGGACTTTATAGATACTTATTCTCTCTCTCTCTCTCTCTCTCTCTCTCTCTCTCTCTCTCTCTCATACACGCACACACACCACAACTGTGAGTATGAGCGTCTTTTCTCTTATTATTCTCATAGAACTATAAACCGTCAAGCTCTTCAATGACACTGCTTTCCCCACACACGTCTCCATGTCACCCTATAAATATCGTCAGCTGTCCTAATAATGGTTAATGACCATAAGGTCTTTGCTTCTCTGTCCAGCATAAAAGGTAACAGGGTGTAGAACACAGGGATGAGGTGCCTTTGCATCCAATTCCATCTCTGTATGAGCCCAAAACAGGCTGGTTTAAACAAAGTTCGAAAATTCCACCAGCTCCATTTTATATTCCTGGGGCCACTGGACACAGAGAAGCTCAGGTATTTATATATTTCAGAACTTATAGCAGATCTGGAAACCTCCAAAGCTGATGTTAAGAGGAACTATTATTGACAATATGGCTTACATAGATTGGTTCATGAGTCAGAAGAAAGCATGTTTTAGACAAAATAACAAAACGAGAGAGGTTAAGGTATTACTGACCAAAGCCCTAAGTGAGTAGCTGTATTTGGAGTTGAGTCCATGTCTCCAAGGCTTCCTATTCAGGAGTCTATTACAGTACACAATATTCATCTTTAAATTCTTACAGAATCTTCTAGAGAGTACCTGGTCAATGACATTTAAGGCTGACAATCTAGAATCCTACAAGACCAGCTGCTGGGTAAGATTAGGAGTGAATGAGATAAGAACACAGACAGAACACAGAGTGGATATGCCTTTCAAACCCTAAGAGGCCACTTCCAAATCCTGGAGATTCAAGGTCAACCTGGTATTACTTCTTCCTTTCAAGCAACACCACGGCACTAGAGCAAATGAGAAGACAAGTAGAATGTAAGAGAAGCAATTCAAGCCATGTAGTTAGAAGACCTGGGTTACATTCCTAGCAGCTTCTGTATCTACAAAATTGTAGGATATCTGAAATCTCCTTGGTTCATTCCAAGCTCAGTCATGTAACAGGCTATTTGGGAGGCAGTGATGGGGTTTCCTTGATGAAGTCACTAGCAGAAATTACACAGCAAAGGATTTCCAATGATGCTAATAGGGGACTTGTTCATGCCAGATGACTAAAAATGTTGCTTTGAATTCCTCCAGTTATGTTATAAACACAAGAGCTGGGACTGGCTACTACTCTGATTAGAGCTTATACAGAAATTTATTTGAGAATGATCCCGAGCTGAAAGTGTAAAGTCAGCAACGAAAATGGAAGACAACAGATTGTCTGTACAGCTGTCAGCAATATACCTGCCCATCCCTGAGTGTCCACATCCCAGTTTCCACATCCCATGCGGCCTCCCAAGTAAGTGTATGGCGTAGCTGACCCTTTAGGAGGAGGAACTGTCAGTCTGTGATGGCATCAAACTCCCAACACTGGACGTAGTCCATTCACCTAGTGGTGCATCCCTTCTTCTAAAAAATCAACTGTTATATCTGTAAGAGGCACTGGGGTTTCTGTGTTCAGTCTCAAAATCACCTTAAAATGAGCTCAAGTTAAGAAAGTGAAGGAAAGTAGGAGGGTCCTAGAGATACTGTGCAAAGATGTGTAGAGGTTAATTTCATTGTGTCATCTACTTAAAAGGTGTGTGTGGTAGGGGGAGTAATAACAAATAAAAAAAGAGAGAAGAAAAAAACCAGGGGAGAACTCACATCCCTCAGAGTAAAGCGATCACTTTTCCGCCATAATACATGCAAGCATACTTTCTCTTTGGTTTTATTTACCCAACTGTTTTCTTCATAGAGACAGTTAGCTTCAGGGCTCAATAATGAAATCATTGTTACAAAATACAAAAGTGACAGTAATTTGTAGTTTAAATATCCCTCTTTGAATAATAAAACCAGGTTTAAAAGATGTCCTGTTTAAAAAAAAAAGAAAAAAGTGTCTTCTTAATTTCAGTAATGTGGGCTTCCCCAAATTTTCATGCTGCCCCTACTCAGAACAACAGGTTTCAGAGCTGACAGGGACTTGGGGACAACAGAGGGCCTTCACCGAAGGGATCAGAAAGGCAGGAAGAAGTCACGTGACTTGTAGCAGCACAACCGCAGCAGAACTAAGAGGCCTGCCTACTCCTGGTCTAGTGTTTTTTTTCTCCCCCCAATGTGTCAAGATACCTTTTCAAGATGCAGCATCAATACAAAAAGCCCTCTATTACTTACTAAGATCGGATCTAAGAAATGACCCTGATACTCTTTACCAATTCCTTCCGATAAAAATACCATTCTCCAGTTTCAGAGCCATCATGATTTAGTTTTCATGTTTCTATTTGAAACAAAAAAAAAATCTGAAGAGCTAAAGCTTTTCCTTTGCTTATTTCTGCCAAGAAGAAATCCAGACCCAACTCTCCACATAAAGGCCAACAGGACTGCAAAAGAGACTGTGATTATGTAACTGTCATCCGACCCACCACTACCATTGGAGTATCAAGACAGAAAGAGCTTTTTGCAGAGAAGGTCAGAGGACTCCAGGCAAGCACCCAGGGAGTTCAGATACCTCCTGGTTCCGAAAGTTTCCATCTGCAGGAGAACAGTGAGACCCAAGCAATCGCATTTCACTGAGGTAATGTGACAACAAAAACCTTATTTTTTATTGACTCACTGAAAACAATTCAGTTACTCCTTGTGTGTGCAGAGGAGAGGAGGTAGGTGAAGTTTGCAGCCTTTTAGAAATAAAGATCTCCAATATTTGCTGACACCTCAGGCATCTAATCTACTGTGTATCAAGCAGAAACAAGTTAATGGGGTCCCTGAATTCCTCTCCCAACCTTCACCATGTGCCAGTCATCCTCAGAAGGCAGAGGGGTTGCATTTCATTTTGAGAAAACGAAAACACCTTGGTAAGATACTGAGCTAAGAGATACTATTGAACATTCCAGAACTTTCACCCACTGAAGAAAGCCATTGGGGAAAAAAAAAAAAAAAAAAAAACAGCCAGGGAAGAGAATAGGGTGACATTTCTTATTAACGCTCCATCTTCTAATTATTTTCTTCCTCTGTATTCCCTCTAGTAGTTTTTGCAGTGCCTCTTTCCCCTGTAGTGATCTCTAGCTATTTTTCTATGTTTTCCTATTATTTATTCATTTTATAGTATTTTATAATTTTTATTGGATTTCCTTAAAATTCAACATCATGATTGCTGTGAAAAATACCACTGAAGTGCTGCCTCCCCTATTCCAGTATGTAACCCCTAATTTGCAAAAATTTTAGTAGGCTCTATGAGTGTGAAATTTGGTGTTTAACCCAATTATTTTAATATCTCAGAGCAACACCTTAGGGAAATCACCGTCCCCATTTTACTGGCACACAAAAATCTAGAAAAAAATACTCTCACTTTATCTAGAAGTGGATATTTTCATTTCCACCTATCACACACTTATAATATTTACACTCTCAAATATTTGCTGCTTCTTCTCCTGGCTTCAGCTCTACCCTCTCAGTTGACAGAAAGAAAAAAAGTGACATATTATAAGTTGAATTCTGAAGGCTAAATGATAGTCAATAGTGTTAAACTGGTGGAGATGTAGCGTGGCAAATACAGGGTTATGATATTTAAAAAAACAAAAAAACAAAACAGTTGCTTTTTAAAAAAGAGAAATCTCCCAGAGACAAAAAACTAATGTTTTCTTATTAGCATAAAAATAGGCAGTCAGCAACAGACTCTAGGTACATTCTAAGATCTGCTTCTGTCTTCAATTTCCTTACCAGGGTTTTTATTTTCTGAATAATATGAAAGTTTCCTTCTAGCAAAAAGACCTATTGCCAGTGAAAATCTTGAGAAAGAGTACGTGTAGGAAAAACTAGTGAAATAAAATCTAGCATATACTTCATATAAATTCAGATCACTAATAAGCTTCCTAACTTTCCATTATACATTCAACAATAAACTCTTCTACCAATAGAAATTAAATTATTACTATAAAAATTCCAGCCAAGATATAGGTAGTTAATATTATTCCAAATATACTAATGTTCAGAGCCTATCCTGAGAGCAAAATAAGACCCCTCTCCTATCAATAATTTTTCCATGCATTCCACTCAGTGCCTGTTTCTTTCACCCAGCAGGTAATGCATCAAGTTCTCGGTAACTTCAATTCCATTGTTGCAAAATAATTTTACCTAGAGAGAAAATTATAAATTTCCAGGGGGCAATTTTGCTGTCCTTTTATATGTGTGTGGGAAAACTCTTGTACAGAATGATGAAAATAAAAAGGAGTTTTTTTGTTTGTTTGTTTCTTTGAAGAGCCTTTACACTATTCACATGTGCCAAACAAAATAAAAACAAAAACATCTCTCTCCCCATTTCATACCGAAGCAATGGCGCACCTCCTAGAAAGCAGAAACAGAGCCACATTAGGAAAGTCAGCTATCTCTGACAAAGGGGCAAAGACAACACAATGGAGAAAAGAAGGTCCTTTCAACAAAGGATGATGAAACAACTGGACATCCACATGTAAAAACTGAATCTAAGTACAGACATTATCCCCTTCCCCAAAACTAATCAAAAAGAATAAGAGACCTGAATGTAAAACACAAAATGATCAAAGTCCTAGAAAATGATACAGGAGAAAACCTAGATGAACTTGAGTATGGTGATGATTTTTTTAGATACAATACCAAAGGCAAGATTAATGAAAGAATTGATTAGCTGAATTTCATTAAAATTAAAATTTTCTGCTTTACAAAAGATTTTTTCTTGTCAAGAAAATGAGAGACAAGCCACAGACTGGGAGAAAATGTTTGCAAAAGACACATCTGATAAATGACTGTAATCCAAAATATACAAGGAACTCTCAAAACTCAATAATAAGAAAACAAAAATCCTGATTAAAAAATGGGCCAAAGATGCTAACAGACACCTCACCAAAGAAGATATATAGATACCAAAAAAGCACATGAAAAGATGCTCCACATAATGTCATCAGGGAAATACAAATTAGAACATCAATGAGATACCACTACAAACCTATTAGAATGGTCCAAATCCAAAGCACTGACAACACTAAGTGCTGGATAGGTTAGAGCCCTACGAATCTCATTCATTGCTGGTGTTAGTGCAAAATGGTAAAGCGACTTTGGATGAGCTTGGCAGTTTCTGACAATATTAACCATACTCTTACCATACAATCTAGCAATGGCACTTGGTATTTACCCAAAGGAGGTGCTAACATGTTCACACAAAGACCTGCATACGAATGTTTACAGCAGCTTTATTCATAATTGCTCAAACTTGGAAGTGACCACGATGTCCTTCAGCAGGTACATCCAGACTGTAAAATATTCAGCAATAAAAAGAATAGAGCTAACAAGCCATGAAAAGACATGAAGGAAACTTCAATGCTTATTAGTAAATGACAGAAGCCAACTGGAAAAGGCTACATACTGTGTGATTCCAACTATATGACAATCTAGAAAAGGCAAAACTATGGAGACAATAAAAAGATTAGTGGTTGTGAAAGGTTGGGGTGGGGGGAGGATGGATGAATACACAGAGCACAGAGGATTTTTAGGACAGCGGAAACACTCTGTATGATGCCATAATTATCGATAAATGTCATTATACATTTGTCAAAACCAATAGGCTGTACACCACCAAGAGTGAACTGTAATGTAAACTATGGACTTTAGTGATTATAATGTGTTAATGTAGACTCATCCATGATAACAAGTGTACCCCTCTGATAGGAGATGCTGAACATGGGAGACGCTGTGGGGGGCAGGGCAGGGGACATATGGGAACCATCTGCACTTTTGGCTCAATTTTATTGTGAACCTAAAACTGCTCTAAAAAAATAAAGTCCATAGAAAAGGGAAAACATGTACAAAAATATACATTGAAAAATATGCCCTATCCATCTCTGCGTTTAACTGTCATACTTTTCCCCACCTAATATTTATAAGCAATCACAGTTTTTGGGTTATTGGCTATCCTCCCAAGTTTTCTTTAGGCAAAATAAGCAAATAAACATATCAGTATACACCACCCTGTTTTCTTACATAAAAGTTGTAATATGAGTGTTCTGAACCTTTCCTCTGTATCAAAATATAACAATCCGCCCTGCCTTTTACCACTGGCTCAGTACTCCATTATGGATGTACTATCGCTAATCTATCCCTATTCACATGCACTGATATGATCTCTTTAAAATACTTTGCCATTTCAAAAATGTAACTTTGCACATGTTACTTCACATATAAGTAAGTATGCCCCAGAAATAAATTCTCAGAAATTGATTGTGTTTGTAATTTTGATAAATATATCACAGGGCTATTTCTTCTGACGGATGAAATAAACAACTCTTCAGGATATACCCTCAAAGAATATCAAGCAGTTTATATGAAATATGTAGTACTTCTGTCAAAGGCATTTAAAATCATTAATTTTAAAGTCAAAATCAAATACTGACAGATAAAGAACAATGCTCCAGGGAAAAAAAAAAATCTCAGTAACAGTCAAGAACGAGGAAATCTACAATCCATTTTGTTACTGGCATAACACAAACTGTTTTTTTGTGTTTTTTTTAATAAAATGCCATCTATGTTAGTATAAAATCTGTAATTGCAAATCCTATCAATATTTGTCTGAAAGCAAGAACAGCAAATTATGGAGAAAGCAACTCAGTTCACTTACAAGTTTTTAAAAATCCAATCACATTTCATATGTTCAGTAAACTAAGTGCTTTTAGATTTACATGTAGGAATCATATGCAAATCAATTAAAGAACAAATGTTGTAAACTCTAAGGAAAGCCAATTATATAGGGACTCATTTATAGATTGTCCCAAAAAAGTTAGCAAGAAATTTACTAAGTCCTTACATTTTTCTAAGCAGTGTATTAATTACCAATTTTATGTTATCTGCTAAAAAATTCTAAATAGGTAAATAAAACACATCTTTCTAATGTTTTGATTGACAATGGCGGTACTGTTTTCTGACTGACAATGTAAAATACAAGTGGAGTTAGGGTTCGGAAGGAATAAAAGGGTCATTTAGTTCTTAAAGGGAAAAGTCAAACCTGTTTAAAAATCTGTAAAGCAACAACAAGGACAGGGAATACAGAACTGAAGAAATATCCAGACATAATTTCACTGGCAATGAGCATTAACAGTTCTATTCAATGGAGTTTAATTAAATAGTTCTATTCAATGGAGTGTATACAGGAAACAATATCATGCTGCAAAACTGCTAGGGAAGAAAGGGAACAGTATGGATCTTAGGCCACACCATAAAGAATTGTAAGGCATCTTCCTGGAACTCGCTTCTTCCCAGAACCGCCTCCTCTGATGCATAAGTTCCAAGAGGCCTAGTGACTTTGTTTCCTTCACTGCATATGCTCAGCTTCCAGAACAGTACTGAGCACACAGTAGGTGCTCAAGGTATAACTGCTGAACGAATAACTGAAATCTTCTTAGAGTAGTCAGGCTGCCTGTGAATACACACTAGCAATTCTTTCTCCAGACACATTACTCCACAGCCCCAAGTTATACTGCCGCATTCTTCTTCATCAGAGCTTCCACACACCAGTGCCCAGGTGGTGCACACAATCAATCGGAACAACGACAGCCAGCAGTTCAAAGTTTTGTCCCTATGTACTCAAATAAGGGTATTCATAAATCCTAGAAGGTAAAATTCCAAAGCTGATGTGTCAGGTACCTGGGAGGAAACTGGGGATGTGGGAACAGAAAATGCCTATTTTGACTTGCCTACACGAACAGCTTTTGATTTTGTCTTAAAGAAGGTAGACTATAAATAGACTCTTTAAGCTCTAGATCTATTTCACCACAAGTTGCCAGAAGAAGAAAACAGTTTTGTCATTAAATGAGACTAGAAGAAATGAGAGACGTGGCAAAGGAAAATGAAGTTTAGTTTCTTTGCTAAAGATACAAGAGAAGAAATGTCCTTTGTTTTAAAGGTTAAATTTGCCATCTCCCTACTTTGAGTAAAGAAACTGGTCCAGGAGAAATTAAGAACTGAGCCCCTAAGTTGGTAATAAGTAATTATTGCAATAAAGAAGTCATCTAGAAAAGGAATTAGCTGAACAGAATCCAGGGTCTTGCCACAAGCATAATTCCCTGCTTAAAAAAAAAAAAGCCATTATGTTCAACTGAACCAGCTTTTCATAATTAAAAAATTAATTTGAACCAACCTTGACTCTTATCAGTCATAAAAAGAATCTTAAAAGACAGAAATGGCTTTAACTACAGAGACTCTGTTAGTTCAAAGGCTCACAGAACGAAACGTTCTGTAAAACTTCTGGGTCCTAAGATTATGAAAAATAGGTTTTAAGGTTACTGCAACTCTAGAATGAGGGTACTTAGGGAAATTCTTCCCAAAGTAGAGAAAAGAAATGCACAGAAATGTTAGTCACTTAGCCACAGTTTCTTGGAAACTTAAAAAAAAAAAAGAAATAGTCCCTTCTTGGCAGATAAAATGAAAACAAAAATACCACTGCTACCAACATAAAAGCAGAAAATCTCGCACGTGGCACCTGCAGGGGCAGATGTGTCATAATCTGTAACACGTATGCTAAAGCTCTGGTGATGAACTACTGCGAAAGTCTCCACTCTGAAAAGTATGTCCCTTCCTTCATAGGAGGAGCTTATTTAAAAGCATATTTGCCACCACTGTGAGCAAGTGTGGGAGGCTAGGATGCAGATGTCTGTTTGCTGCTAGCTCATCACTATGCCTACAAGTCATTCAGGCAAAGCTCTACTAGGTGGATAACAGAGCTCGAGTGAAGCTTCATGAACACAGGTGTAGTGATCCACATGACACGGGACCATTTGTTTGCATAAGTTCTCCAAAGTCTTTGTATTTTATTCATCTAGGTGTCCCAAGTACATGGCACTGTGCCTGTCATTCTTAATACACGTGAAGGGTTAGGACAGGAAAGGGAGTCCATTTCACATTAGGCATGTTGTACATGAGGTCTGACAATTATGTTCGCGAACTTGATGCAATGATGTTGCTAACCTTTTTTTTTTTATATCAGAGGGATTATTCATTATGAATTTGTACCAACTGGACAAACAGTTAACCAAGTTTACTATTTGGAAATGCTGAAAAGGCTGCATGAAAAAGTTAGACGACCTGAACCTTTGGCCAACGATTCATGGCTCTTGCATCACGACAATGCACCAGCTCATATGGCACTGTCTGTGAGGGAGTTTTTAGCCAGAAAACACAGTTGTTGGAACACCTTCCCTACTCACCTGGTCTGGCCCCCACTGACTTCTTTCTTTACCTGAAGATATTGAAAGCAAGACATTTTGATGGCATTCAGGACATCAAGCGTAATAGGATGACAGCTCTGCTGGCCATTCCAGGAAAAGAGTTCCAAAATTACTTTGAAGGGTGGACTAGGCTCTGGCATCAGTGCGTAGCTTCCCAAGGGGAGTACTTGGAAGGTGACCATAGTGATATTCAGCAATGAGATGTGTAGCACTCTTTCTAGGATGAGTTTGCGAACCTAATTGTCTGACCTTGTACATTCACAGTGTTGAATTTCCTCCCCAGAAACGTGTCCTAATACCTGTTCTTGCTTCAGCAGGCCACAGGAGCTAGGTGCCTCATAACTACAGTTATTGGGTAAGATGAGATAGCATCCTACAGGATTTCTACAGTAGGACCTTAGCAAAAATGAAGAGTAATGTTTTCAATTCGAAAGAGGACATATGATGCAGGATAAACCAATATCAAGTCAAAAAGGTCAAATTCAAGCCAGCAGAAACATGGAAAAGTTCAGAATGGTGTATGGAGGTAAGGCCTGGATGGGTGCCCAAGCAAAGCAGATGTATCCAGCTTTTCTGTAGTGCCCGAGGCATACCACTAGGCTATGTTGAAAGCAGTCACATAACAGATGCAAAGCAGACACAAATATTTATCTCATAAATAGCTATTCAGCAGTAATTTCCTTTCAGGCACCGAGCTTGATACTGTGGGGTCACAGCGATAAATCAGAGATACACACTACTGCAGTGTAGCCATCGGAAGGGAAACAAGGTCTTAAACATACAGAACAATAATGCACAGCAGAGAATAATTTCTATGAGAGGCATAGAGAATGTGGTGGAAGCACTAAGTGAAAAGGAAGAAGGCAGGATCAGAATTCTTTCATTCACCCGATATGTACTCAGTGCCTACCTACTAGGTACCAAGGGCTGGCTACAGACGGAGAATAAACATGACCAACAACACCCCTGATACCATGTGACTGAAGTTCTAGTGGAATGGATGGAAAAGCTTAATGATAAATAAATGATTTCAAGAAAGACTGAGTACAATGAAGAAAAACAAGGCAGGTTTTCTGGTTATAAACTATAAGAGACACAATTTTATGGAGGATGGTCAGGAAAGGTCTTTCTAACAAGAGGGATATTTGCCAAAAGACCAGAATAAAACGTGAAGATCCACGGGGACAGAATTCCAGGCAGAGACAATGGCCAATGTAAGGATCTATGTCAAGAACAATCTTGACATGTTGAAGGAAAAGGAACAAGGCCACTGTACCTGGAGCAGCTCAGGGAGGGAAATGCTAAGACACAGAACTGAAGAGAGAAGGGGCCAGGTCACGCGGGGCCCTGTAGGCGGTGGTGAGAGTGTCCTAAAGGAGGGCCATGTGCACTGGGCTTCAAAATGTTTGTGTTTCCTGTTACTAATGCCTTACATTACGGTGGTCCATTTGTTATAATCAACGAACCAACATTGACGCATCATTAGTTTACATAATTTACTCAGATTTCCTTCCTTTTTTAACCAAGCGGCTTTTTGTCTTCCATGATCCCATCCAGGATACCATATTACCACTTTAGTTTTGATGTCCCCTTAGGCTCCTCTTCGCTGTAACTGTTTCTCAGACTTGTCTTTGGTTTTAATGACCTTGACAGGTTGGAGGCTTACTGATCTGGTATGTTGTAGGAGGGTCCTCCACTGAAATTTGTGTGATGTTTTTCTCATGATTTGACTAGTGTCTGGCTGTACCACAGAAGTAAAGTGCCATTTCCATCAGATCACATCCAGGGTGCATACTGTCATTATGATTTCTTAGTGTTGATGTGACACTGGATCGCCTGACTTGAGTAGTGTTTATCAGGTTTCTCCTTTCGCCCACATCCCCTTTGCATATTGTAGCCTCTGGCAGCAAGTCTCTGAGCAGCCCACACTTGAAGAGTGAGGACTTACGCTCCCTCTCCTTTTGGGCAGAGTACACAAATTATTTGGAATTCTTTTGTGTAGGATATTTGTCTCTCCCCCCACCCAATTATTAATTTATTCAATCATTTACTTATATCAGTATGGACTCATGAATATTCACTTAATTTGGGATATGATCTAATACTGTTTGGTTTTTTTTTGGCTCAAATTATTCCATGTTTGGCAATTGGGAGCTAGTTGAGTTGACTCCCGTGTCCCTCTAACATATTCTCATCAATATGTGTGTTTGTTTATTGGAGGAGAGGGTCAACACACCTCCTTACTTTCTGGCACTACAAAACTGTCCAGGCTCATCTTATATGTTTCTTGCCCTGGTCCTAGAATCAGCCACTTCTCTAAGGTCTTCAAAGTGTCCTGATTCCTCTTACTGGAGAATGGTTTTAGAAATCAGATCTGGGCACTAGAGGTACTCATGATCTCTGCTGCATTTTAACACTGGATCTTAGTGTCCTTTTTCTTCTGCTTATAAACAATGTATCTGGTCCTTCTGAGGAATATGCTACTTCTCCTCTTATAGCCAATATTCTCTTTTCACCCGATTTCCATCTCAAACTGCAGTTTGTCAACTGCTGACCAAAGCAAGCGATGTCAAATACTACATACAACAGGAACACGTTTTCCAAAGACAACTCTACTGGTTATAAAACTAGGAGAAAAATGCTAACATGTTGTGCTGCTGAGTCTCCTCATAAAAGTGAGCTTAATGGACAGAACTGGATACCCTTGGTACCACTTTCCATTAGGCAGACAGACAACTCATTAACATTACAACTTCAAACAGGTTCAGAGGCCTTTGAATTTTCCAAGTACATTGAGACTGGAAGAGATGAATTTAGGTGAATCCAGGTAGCGCAAGGCTAACACTCACACACTCAGAAAGCTGCTACTGCCACGCTGAATGGGCAACGCAGGCTCGGCCCCCATCTTTAAAAACATGTGTATATACATATATAGGGGTGTGTGTGTGTGTGTGTGTGTGTGTGTGTATACACATATATATATACACACATATACGTATATATGTATGTACATATATGCGTATATGTATGTAAATGTCTGCCTGGAAACGCAATGTGTCCTTCTTTGCCAGCCTTACGTGTGGGGAGTTGATTTAGTCTCGTCAGGAGCTGAGCCTAGGTTTGGGTTTTGCTGTTGCTATGGTTATCCTCTGCACATTGCAGGCTTCTTATGGCTTTAGCATGACCTTGTGCTTAAGGGGAGCTGGTTTGCCAGAAAGTTTGCCTCACTGTCTGTTCTACCCTCAATTTTAAGTCTTCCATTTGTGCCTACAGCTCTGAAAGCAAGACTTTCCTTAGATTTCTGTCTAGTTGGTTGTTCAGCAACTTAAATTCTCTAATGGATACAAGAAAAGTTGTGATTTTGTAAATTATATGTTTGGTATTTTTTTACTGTTGTATTGTAAGCAGAGGGACAATACTCTTTCCAACTTTTATATCCTAGCAGAAACCTGTTCTTATGAGGTTTTGTTGTTGTTGTTGTTTTATTATTAACATGAAAGGATCTGGAACTTGAAATACACAAATGCGCATATATCATGTCAACTTCCTAACTAAAACTATTTGGGAAGAGCTTGGGACTCAAGTTAAAATACTACCTCATAGAATTTACTCAAAGCAAATGGGTTTTACAAAGGAGGAACATACCTTATTTCCCATTTGATACCACATTTCTGTAACTCAGAGTCAGCAGACTTTCTGGTGACACATGCGTGTGTCACAGGAAAGCCTTAGTAGGTTTAGAAATGTGCTTGTATTTTTTCAGGTAAGTCGGAGAGGACAACACAATGGAAACAAAAAAGAGAACAAAAAAAGATAAGCACCAACTGGTAATATTACAAGCATGTTACTCACTGTTCCTAGACTACAGGCTTTCAATCCTGTACTGATTATGCTAAGAAATCTTTTCAGAAAAAAAATTTGTCTTTCTAAATTTCTCATCTTCACAGAGAACAAGTCAGAATATAAATGGGGTTCTTTAAGCACAAAAGAGCGACCGTGCTCACCCCTGGAGAAATCCCTGAATCCACAGGAATGACTGGGTAGCAAATGAGGAAGAAGGACCACGTCTCTGAATGCTTCTACTTGGGGACAGGCCTGTGACCCCGCTAGCAGCCCTGGTGCTGCAGTGGCTTCCATTAGTCTCTGGAGAAGGAACCAAGACAGATGAGTTAAGATATTTTACACGGAGGGTAAAAATGTCAATAAGAGAACCCAGGCGGTGGGGGAGGAGGGGGGGAGGGGGGGAAGGGAGGCAGAAATATTGAAAAAAAGGAAAAGAATAGAAAAAAAGGAAAAAAGGGAAAAAAAGGAAACTAGAGAAAAATGGAAAGCAAGTTGGGGATGCACCTGTTAATGGGACAGACCTTCTTAGCCACAAACCTCATTTACTTAATGAAGATGGCATCATCAATCTCATTTTCAGAGGACAAAACTGAGTTGTGTAGGAAATATCAGCTTCAGAGATGCACGCGTATGTATGAAGGAAGGAAATGGAGTGAGGTCTATGATATACTTTTCAAATTTTTGGCGAAAATAATTCTCCCCATTCTACATACTTCAATATTTTTATAGTAAATTTGGGTGGGGGAGAAATGAGAAAGAGCGAGAGAGAGAAAGGAAGAGATACCAGAGACTGAAATCAGGAACCGAGATTAACAGTAGGGATTGGTTATTCAGATATAACACAGGGCAGAGTGATCTGTGGAGTGTGCACAGCCCCTAAGCTAGGAAGCATTTCTCTCCCTTCTTCTAACCAAACCTTTTGCCTTCTCCCACGCTCCAGCTGCCTTTGTTATACACACACTCTGGAAAAAGCCATCCATGAAACAAATCCAACACACAAGCAAAAACTTGAGGAGTTTTACTGGGTTTTACTGGTCATCCATGAAGCAAATCTAATAGTCAAATAAAAGCCTTTGGGTTTTTAGGAGGGTATTACTGACAACAAATAACAGTACTAACCACAGCATGTCTATATCCTTAAAGCACCTTTATCAACGCTTCCCTCTCTTGTAGCAAAGAATTTTGAAGTTCTAGGGAAAAAAAAATAACCTCTATGTAACCTAAAGAACTCTGTAATTAGCTCATTCTTTTCAGATATAGGGCGGCATTACACAGATGCTTGTAATATTCTCATGCAGGTCTATTTCCTTAGCTTTAAAAGAGGTCCTCAAATTATGACTCAACTAAATTTGCAAGGCTGGGTGCTTGACATTTAGAATTCATTCCCGTTAGAAACAAGGTCACAAATGGTTGTTAAAAGCTTAAGTCTGCCAACAACAGCTTACAACTCACAATGCAACTGAACAGGAACTATTATTTTAGTTATCAGGTCATGGCACTATTTCTATCTCAGAAAAGATGTTCAGAGTGGTAGGTAGATAGCTGTGTATTATATTATTCTCTTACTTTTCTGTATATTTAAAATATTTGTTAATTTATAAAAGATAACTCACTCCATAGGTATTTAATGAAAACCTGCCAAATTCTTAAAAATATGCTCTGCACTATGAGGTATACTCTCCCTAAATGCAAGAAAAAGGTGACCTACTAAAGAAGTAAGACATACAACATTTAAAGCAGTTAAGATGAATACCACAGAAGTACTGCAAATAATGTACAAAAAGAACTCAAAACGTAGAGAAGCGAATCAGTTCCAATGAGGACCACTATGCTGATGGTTAAGAAAAGTCATCAATTCCTTCCATCCCTGTCCACTGTGACATGTCTCCTCCTACCATCCAGACTGGAAACTACTTCCCCATGCCTTGGATCCAGGCTGGCCTTCTGACTTACTTTGACCTAAAAATGTGAGGGAATTGCTACCATGTGACTTTTGGGCCTGCATCTTCTGCCCTCACTTTCTTGTAGCCCTGAGTTCATCTTGTGCAGAAGCCTGGACCAGTCCCCTTGTGGATGAGAGAGAGTCAGAGATAACAGTCACCTACAAACTGCCAGACATGTGAGTGAGTAGTACATTCTAGACCCTCCAGCTCCAGCTAAACCACCAGATGAAAGAAGACACATGAGGGAGCCCAGAAAAAACAAAAGAAGAAATATCCAGCAGAGCCCAAGCCTAATTATGAATCTATGATTTTCTAACAAAATCATGAACAAATAAAATGTTTGTTGTTTTAAGCCAGTAAGTTTTGGGGTGTTTGGGTACGCAACGATAGATACCCAAGACAAATACAAAGAATATGTCACCAATTCTCACTGGCACTAAGAAGAAAAGTCAAAAACACTCCCTGCTACCACTATGCAGTTAATTCTGGGTGTTTTCATAAGCAAACGCATAAATGAATTCATCATGAATTCAGGAGCCATACTATGCCACAGTGATACAAAGAGAAATAAGACAGAGACCCTGCATTCCAGGAACTTAGGGAGGAATTCAATAAAGTAGACAAGACTACCACAGAGATATACACAGGGTGCCCTATGGGGACCTCAGAGAAAGTCAACAGACATAATCCGAGATGGTAATGAGTATATGAGCAAGAGAAATAAAGGTATCCTAGAGGAGCCAGAGCAAAATTTTGAAAGCAAAAAAATTAAAAGGGGCACAAAGATAGGTATGAAAGAACAGCACAATCACAGGTGAAACATCATGGCGTTTTCAAGGAACTAAAAGCTGTTCTGAATTGCTGCATCCTAAAGTATGTGTGGAGAACAGCAAGACATCAAGCTAAAGAAGGAGACAAGAGATCACAGTGGACTATTAGGTCAAGCCAAGGAGTTTGGACTTTATCCTGTTGGTGATCAAACATCATCCATATATTTAAAGCGGGAGAGACGTGGTATGAATTGTGTTTCTAAAAAGACGATGGTTGCAGTATAGAAGATGAACTTGAGAGGGCTACGTCCAGGCACAGGAGAACCAGTCAATATCAAAGTGAGAGGCCCTAAGCGAAGAAGGGAAGAGAGGGTACATTTATCAGAGAGGACTCCTGAGACAGAACCGGAAGGCCATGGCAAATGGCTGGATATAGGAGCAATGGGAGAAATCAAAGAGCTCAGTAATATTCGCAGGTATCACCCCCAGATAGGACACAGCAGAGCAAGCACAGGCTTCTCTGGAGGGGCAGGTATGTAAGAGATAAATTCCTTGTAGGACATTTTGAGTTTGACCTATGAATGAAATAGTTAAGATGCCAAGTATGTATTAGAACACAAGTTTAAATTCTAAAGAAAGAGAATAAGGCTAGAGGCATGCATGTGGAAGTTTTATGTGTAAATACAAGAATTAGAATTACGACTACAGGTGAAATCAACCAGGGAAAGCTTCTAGAATGAAAAGAGTGATATCAAAGGGAGAATTACAAGTGAAAGTTATTGTAGGGTTTGATGAATGTAAGGCTTATCACTCTTTGCATCTTTTATAAAAACAGTCCCTCCATAGGTACCTCTGTTTTGAGGGAGATAGAGGGAGAGTCCAGCGCTCCGTGGCAGCTCATTCACCTCTCGATGGGCTGTCGCTCAGGATTCCCACATTCACTAAGTCAAAATTCAACAACTAAATGCTTATTTAAGTCCCACTCCTTTTCAAAATCCATGTACATGCCAGAGACTGTAGCTGGGCTCCTTTCTTAGAGAATTAGCCAACCTGTTCACTAGCCTGACCGTAATGAGCTCAGGTCAAGGAGCTTAGAATTCCGCTGACTATCACGGTGGTTTTACTTTCTGTTCAATAAATTATTTACAATTCGGACATCTTCACAGCAAGCTAGCAGTACAGGGATCTGATGTGCATTCAGTTGCTTGGAAACCAAGATTTCTCAAATTTTTCCTACTCTGCTCCCAATTTTAACTATTGCCAAACCAGAAATTTGTATCACCTTAACAACAACATAAGCAAATTCAATATCTACATTTTAAGCAACTTTAAATAACTATTTCACATGCAAGAGTAGATTTGTGTCAAAATAAAACATCAAGTTGTAGAAGTCAGTTTCTCATGAGGTCTCTTGTGACATACTAGGCTCTGGCATTAGTGAGTAGATACCCCTGGTCAGTTCTACCCTGACTTACATGGGATTAATCGATTGGCCTAGTTTCATTTCAGTCAAGATATAGTACAGTCTTTGATGAGGTAACAGTTATTATGAGGCAAGATAAATCCCTAAAGAAATGGTGTTTCAACCAAAGGCATTGTTATCTCAAGGCAACCAAGAGGTCATTATCAGTTATAACGGTCATTAGTAAGTTTGTGAAATTAAATTTCAGCTTGAACTCTCAGTTCCACTACAGTAAGTCAATTATGCACAAAAAAGAGGTACAGAACTGCCAAAGTAATTCAAAGGATCCTGGAGTCAAGGGCTTTTGTTTTTTAAATGTTGGATCTCAGGAAATATATATAAACTTTTCTTAAATAAAAGTTCTCAGCATGTAAAATAAAAAGCCTTGCACTGCCTAGAAAAGGAAGCCAAGAAATCTGATGAATAAATGAACGATTCAATAAATAGATGACTTAAAGATGCACTAGGCTATCTCCTTGCAGTGCTAAGATTTAAAGGTTTGTTACATATCTTGTCTCTTCAGCAGTACAGACCTGATGACATCTGTCCCATACAATCACGCAAATATAGTGTCAACCATAAGCTCTAACAATTTCCCTGACAGACTCCATAAGCCATTCCATTACTACGACTAGTGGTTCTCAAAGTGCAGTCCCAAACCAGCGGCATCAACATCACATGGAATTGTAGAAATGCAAAAATCTAGCCCCTTTCACACCTACTGAATCAGAATCTCTAAGGGTGGGACCCACTGGTCTGCATTTTAACAAGCCCTACAGGTATTCTGAAGCCCTATAAAATTAGAGAACCACTGATGTAGATAGAAGTGCCATTGTTTTGAGTAGGTAAGAGAAAAAGGCAACCTGATTCGGTAACTTTATTTTCCAAGCTAAACTGGACCAAAGAGTTGGAGTTGGGAAAACAAAGGAAATTCTACTTGATGACCCATTTACAATTTAATAAGCAGGATAAATTAGATAAAATCATGTCACTGACATAATTGTTTCTCCCCATCCAAACTAGAAAAAACACTGAAAAAGAAAAGTTACCAAGGAGTATTAGCCAAAGTTGTGAAAAAGGCTCTTTCATATCTTGTTGTAAGAATGAAAACTGATATATCCCTTATGAAGGGGAATTTGACAATATCTAACAAAATTACTGAAATGTTTTTAGACCTTACTAGTGAACAATCTTACTCCCAGGAATCTACCCTAAATATACACCTCCAACATTAGGAAAATATGTAAGCATATGAGTATCCACTACAACATTGTTTCTGATTGCAAAATACTAGAAACAACTTAAATGCTGACATTTAAAAAAACTGTCTGAATAAACTATGTGACATTCACACCTAGGATACTATACAGCTTTAAAGAGGAATGACAAGCTCTATGAGTTGATCTGTAATGATATCCAGAATATACTATATTGTTAAATGAAAAAAGCAAAGTTCAAAAATATATATTGTATGTAACCTGTCGTGTATGAAACAATGGAAAAAGAAAATATGCATGTATCAGCATATTTCTGCAAAAGAAATAAAAGCAGGATAAACCAGAAATTAAAGACACTAATTACCCTGTTTCCCCCAAAATAAGATCTAACCGAAAATAAGCACTAGCATGATTTTTCAGGATGACATCCCCTGAACATAAGCCCTCATACGTCTTTTGGAGCAAAAATTAATATAAGATCTGGTCTTATTTTCGGGGAAACATGGTATCTATAGGTACCAGGAACTAGGATGGGAACAGCGAATTGGAGTCATGACATTTCTGGGTACATTTTTCACTTTTGAAACCATATTAATGGTTTATCAAACCGTATTTATGCAAAGCAAACCAAGAACTGAAAATTCCCTGATCCAATTTCCACATTACAATTGCCTTGATTTGTTTTCATCGACACATTTCTGGATTCTAATGTGTTAAGAGAGACTGTAACAGGAAGCCCACTTTACTAACATATTCAGGGGAATTCATTTTTAACCAAAAGAGATTAGAAAAACAATTTCAGTGTTTTTCTTTTCAATTAAAGTTTATTGGGGTGACAACTGTTAGTAAAGTTACATCGATTTCAGGTGTACAATTCTGTAATACATCATCTATAAATCACATTGCGTGTTCTCCCCAGAGTCAGTTCTCCTTCCATCACCATATATTTGGTCCCCTTTACCCTCCTCTACCACCTCCCTCCCCCCTTACCCTCTGGTAACCACTAAATTATTGTCTGTGTCTATGAGTTTTTATTTCTCATTTGCAATTTCAGTGTTTTAATCAGAGATTTAAGCCTAATAGCACTCTCAACAGCTGTTCCTTTAGCATCTGGCAAATTCATTTCATCATGTTCAATGAAAGTTTTTTAGTATGAATACAGTGAAGCTGACACTAAAGACTACTTCCAAAGGATAAATACATATTTTTAAAAGACAACAACATATCTGTTTCATTATTTTTCTCCCTTAGCATTCTTTCATTTAAACCTGACACTGGTGGTGACCATAACCAAGAGATGGTGACTGTAGGAATCTTTCTCTCATACCTGAAAACAGAAGTTCATTTCACTAATGAGTATTTAATTCATGTAATTCCAATAGCTATTTTTTAGCTTTGATTTATTATTATTACTAATTTTTTTTTTTTTTTTGCATTATTTCATTTTCTAACTCAAGCTCATCCACTGGCAGCAACTTCACTTTAATTACAGATCCATTAACAATTAGTCTGCAGTGCTGAGGCATGGATTAAATCATCCCACAGTAGATTTGCACCAGCCTTCACACCTCTGATGGATCATTCCCCAGAATCTTTAATAAGAATATAATTAACAAGTAACTATGAAATGTCTGACTACAGTCACTGAACAACAACAAATCTATTATTCAGAACCCTGAGTGATCATGTTTTTTTTCATACCAGAATAAATTCCTACTTCTTTGATTCACAAACTTCGCTAAATGCCAGATTCATCTTTTGTAACATGAATCAGAGACTATATGTTAAAACTGAAGTCTAACAGAAACAGAAACCATAATGTGCAAACCAGTGGAGGGGAAATAATGAAAAAGAAAATTTAACCCACATAATAAATAAGGGGTAAACAGAAAAAGAAAAAAAAAAGAATTAGTACACAGTAAATAAGCAAAAGAAAATTGAAAATAGAAAAAAAAACTATGAAGAAAATAAATCTCATTGTAACAGTCATCAAGTTCTATAGTAAAATCACTAGGTAAAAAAGATCAATTCTTAATTTTGTGTGTGTGTGTTTTTTAATTCCATCAATATGCTATTTAGAAGAGAAACATCTAAAATATAGTGGTGCTGCCCTGCTATTATTACTAAATACTGATCTTTCAAAGATCACATTTTATGTATCTTTTGTGAGTGACACCAATAGATGCTTAGCTGTGACCTCTTTCTCTTACATTAGAATATATCCTCCCCAAGAGGTTTATTTAAAAACAATTTGGCTAAAGAAGAGAAATCATATAATTTTACATGTGCTACCGTAGAAAGTGAAAACATGTTAATTCTATGTGCTAACATACCAAAAGAGAGCACCAAATATTTGAGTCCATGTCTGAGAGTTACTAAAAACTAGAGGCCTAATCTACCCAACTCCTTTTATAAAGAAGAAATTGGAGGTTCTCGTATTTAGGCTTGCTCAATAACCATGAGGGATTCAAATGCATGATAGTATTTCTATAAGAGAGCTAATGGTGTCTGACTCAGATATTAGATTCATGGGAAGCCACAGGGTAAGAGCACTTCCCTAGTATGGAGCCAAATATTCTCCCCATGTGATAGAGAGGGGCAATCAACTGTTTTCCATTAAGCAGCTCTGCAAACATCTTAACACTTAATATCAAACATGCATTAACTCTTTCCTCTAAGCAATGCCATGCTCACTACTATGGGCACTCCAGGCAAGGCACAGGATAAAAAATCATCTCATCATGGGAACTACAACAGCCCCTTCTCAGCAACTGACAGAACTACTAAATTAAAAATTAGCAGAGCTACAGAAGAACTGAACAATACATCAGTCAACAACACGATCTAATTGACACTTATAGAACACACCACATAAAAACAACATACTACAAATTTTTATCAAGGGCCCATGGAATATTCACCAAGATACAAGTCCATCATATCTGAGGTCATAAAACAAACCTCAACTAATTTAAAAGAACGGAAATACAGAGTATATTCTCCAATAATAATGGTATCAAACTAGAAATCAGTAGCTGACAGACAACAAAACAATCATGTAACCATCTCAACATACTTCGCAGAAAAATACTGTAACACATTTTACACTTAATTTACATTATGTTACCTATGCAACAAGGTCATAAGCATTAAGTGTTAAAGCCAAAATTTTTATTCAGGAATACCTGACTCCAAAGTCTATAGTTTGCACTAGACTGTGCTACCTCTCAACAGAGCTTCCAATCCAGTAGTTTCCTAAACTTTTGATCACACCATCACTTAAATGCTTAAAAAAAAAAAAAAAAAGCCTGTACAGCAGTTCCTCAAATAACATTGTTTCATTCAATGTCATTTGGTTATAACATCGATGAGATGCCACAGGAACTTAACTCTTTTGTTTATACTAATTAGCCAGTGGTAAAATTTGATTCATTATTGATTGTTTCATTTGAAGTCACAGAACCTACTGATGCCCTGAAGCCATTAGGTTAGGACTCGCTGTACTCCAAATGCATATATTTCACTTTTATTCATGTGTTATCACCCTTCTATATAAATCAACACACACAAAAATAGAGATTCTAAAACGATGCTTGTCTAAATATACATGGATACAAGTCCTAATGTTTTCTTTATGTAACACAGTGATGGTCATGATTCTCCTTGAGTGGAGCAATCCATCAAAAGCCCTAGCTCTTTCTTTATCTGCTCTTAAGAGATTTCCTTCCCATCTTTGCTTGTGAAGTTTGTTTTTCAAGCCCAAATTTCAGCACTGCACATATATCCTTGCTCCATTATGGGCTACTGCTCCATTCTACAAAGATATCTTCCATCCTGAGCCTGTCATCCATCATATGACTGTCACTCCCAGATTCACATAAACTGTTACATTAAAGCACCTGCCCTGGACAGCTTCATCCAAACAAAAAACAAAAATTTCAACAACACAGGATTTAGTTCTTCAGCTGACCAGATTGGTATTGCCAAAAACTTGGAACAATCTTTTTCAGCCACTTTCTAATTCACCTCATTTTTCTTACAATCCATATGTCTCCATTTTATTTATAGAATATCACACAAGTTTTTCAAACACCCTGTGGAAGTTTAAATGTCGTATATACCACTTTCCAGACAAGTTCACCACTGGAAGTAACCCTGAGAATCAGCTAGTCCAAACCCTCCAGTTTCCCTGGGAAACCACTGAGACTCAGAGAAGTCAAGTGGTTTTCTAAGGTCACCCAGTTAACAGAGGCCCCCTGGCTCATAGCCTAAGGAGTACAACCAGCCAGCGATGCAGGTGCAAGGCTGCCAGATTGTCTCATTTCTGAAACTCAGATCTCTTCTCACACTTAAATATTGGTTACTGTGTCCAATTTAACAGTGTCCTGGCCAAACAATTATGCCCAAATGGCAGGCCGACTTAAGGCATGTCAGGCAATTTCCGGGCACCTCCTCATTAAGTTCTTCCCACAACCAGGGTTTTAATGGATGAGGCACCTCCTATAACTCAAACAGATTAAATGAACTTGCCCACATGGCTAACAAGCGGTAGAGTCATAATTCAAGCCTGTTTACTTAACGCCTTCACTATCTTGCCTCACTTAATCTTTATAACCACCCTCACAGGCAGTTATCATTAGCGATGTTTACAGATTGGGGAGTAAGTCACAGAGACTAGTAGACTCTGACCTGAAGTCATATCAAGAACCCAGATTTATGAAAATTAGAATACTTCTGTCTTCCGAGTCTTAATGGGGAGGAAGCACTCTCAAGCAGCGAGTCCCAAACTAGTAGTAACATATATTTTTGACTTCCGACTGCTTTTTGTTGAGCTTGAAGGTCATCACTGAGATTTCTGTGCCTCTAATGTGATACAATTTCAGCTTTCATCTAACACATAAATAACACTAATTTTCAACTATATCTGATGAAATAATCAGTAAATCCTGAGAATAAACTCATTACTGTGTTTTACCACCAGTTTCTAACTTGGATTCCAGAGGAAATGTAAACACAGTATCCTCTGTTACAAGCACTCAGAGTTCTCCCCCTGAATCTAAATGATAGAGCCCAGAGGTCAACCATTGTGTTTTCTTAACCTGCACTCATGCATGAACATCTCTCCAGCCAGAGGGATATGAGAGAATATGCCGGTGTGAAAACAATCCCACATACCCCACGTATTCCAAGGGCTGACATTCCAGGTACACCTTCTATGTCGCTGTCCCCATACATACCTACAAGGTAACGCAGGGATGATTTTGCTGGCCCCTATCCTAGAGCTGCAGCTCTACTGCTCATCCTGCACTGGGACTTCTCCCAGGACCAAAGAGAACGAAAGAATTGTCTGACTGAGGGATTGAGACAAGGAAGGACTTTTCTTTATAATTTAGAATCTCCATGTAAATATAGGGAGGGATCTTTGTGGTCATTTAGATTCTCCCCACCTCCCTTTTCCCATCCTCCCCCACTCTATATTCTCCTAATTCCCTAGGAAGTATCACTAGTGAGAAGATTTCCATCACCTTTTTTCCTTTTCCAATTAAAAGTCACTTGAGTTTTCATTCAGCTCCATTTTTGCTCAGAGGAGGATAATTTCATAATTGAGTTCCTGTTTAATCAGTTACCCCTCCAGAGACATTGCATTTTAAGCAGGGACTCTCCACGATGGAAAAGACTTAATTCAAAGGATTCATTTCTCATGGTAGATTTTCGGTACCTTGGAAAGGGAAGAGGTAGTGATCTTGACGGAGAACTTGGCGGACTTCAGCCACGTTTCTCCTCCATAGTTTCTAATAGCCCCCTCCCCATAAACACACAACAAAGTTCTTACTATGCAAACGCAGCAGTAAGCCACATTTAAATAGACATGAAGTTCAATTAAAAAAAATTGCTATAGGGATATCTCAAAATGTTCTTGAATGATTTAAATGAGATTATGTATTAAAACGCCTAGCACTATGGCTAGCATACATAGTAAATATTTAATAATCAACATTATTTGTTACTTCTTTTATTAATTGTTATTATAAATCTATTTTCTTTCACATATTCCATTTAATAATACAGTGAAATTCAGATGAAATAAGATTTTTTGTTAGGCATCCCAAAGGGGAAGGAAATTAAAATATGTCACCAGAAGAAATGAAATGAAGAAGTAGCATTATAATTCACCAGTAAAAGAGATAAGGTATCAGAACTGGCAACCCAGCTGGCTATAGCCATCTAAACAAACTACATCTGGATTTTACTTCTTTCAGGGGAAAAAGTTTCCTAGAGGAAAATGATACCAACACGAGATCCAAAACCAACACGTACATCTGACAAGAAAAAGAAAGTTTTCTTTTTATAGGTGGCCATGCATCTGAAGGGATGGTAGCAGACACTCCAGACTGGGGATTTTTATTAACAATTTATCAATGACTATCAAAAGGGCAGCATTTAAATCACTGTTCATTAAACCAACTTGCTACAGCCAGAGGAGAGTATATGATCTAAAAAGTGGCGTTTCCAAACAACTTGGCCTCAAGTGTGAGATAACACAGAGCACGTACCCACCTCTTACGCTCCTACCTGGGGTTAGTTAATTCAATCTGGATGCTCATCTATAACAGGCGTCCCACAACATACAATTTTTATTAAGCCATTAAAATCACATGGAATTTTAATGTTGAGAGCACTGCAAAATAACTGTGCTGAAAATCTTCCACCAGAATCCCAGAGAGGTAGAGGCAATCTCTTTTGCTACAAGAATAATATTTAAAACAATAGCCCACTTTTACTGCGTGCTAAACACCGTGTTAAGGGCTTTACATAGTTTAACTCATTTAATCCTTGAAATTACCTTATGTCAAGCAACTATCATTACCTCCCTTTTACGCATGATAACTCCAGAGCATAAGGGGTTAAGTATGACAACTCGCCCAGTCACAAGGTAAGTGCCAAGAAGGGTAACAGTTAGCATGGACACGCTGCCTCCTCACTTACCAAGTTCATTCAGGCACACGATCCCTTCTGGTCCTAACTGCCTTATGACGCAGGCATTTTGATGTCTGTCCCTAATTCTCAGATGGAGAAACAGACAGAGAGGTAAGTAACTTGCCCCAAAGCACAGGTTATTAGAGGGGCTGACCTCAGAATCCAAGTCACCCAGAGCAGCCTACCGGTGTTGCTTGTATGATCGCCTGCTGCCAACACCAGAGATCTCACCTCTATGTGGTGTGACATAAGGGGAACACAGAGGACCATCTCTTCTCCTGCCCCCAATGCTACAACTGGTCATTTGTGCATAGCTTTAGCACAGTGTTTACTACAGTATATTAAAATGGCCTGTTCATGGATCTCTTTCTCTTACTAGACAAGAAGCTCCCGGTAGGCAAGATTATGCGTTGTTCATTACCCAACATACTTTCTCAATATAAAGTACCTGCCAACTAGTAGGTAATAAAAAAAAAAGTTAGACTGAAATACTAATTCAGTGTGTGTAAGTTTATTAAATCACATTTCCCTTTGAGGTGGATGACTGAACAGTACTTCATGACCATCCCCTAGAAACAGTCACATTTTATTTATCATTTTTAAAATTTTTATAAATCTGTAGTACCAGAGAGTACTTTTCTTCAGCTTTGTTTCAATTACATACCATTTAATGATTTTTTTGAAAGTCATTAAATAAAACCAGTGTTTCAATTTTCATCAAAAGTAAACCAAAAAAGCACAATTTCTTTTTTAAAACCGATTTTCCTCACCCAAACTTGTCAGGTAATCACATATATATTTTAAGCAAACAGGAGAATATCCACTGAAAAGCATAAGAGATGTTTAAGCATGTTCCTCAAGAGATCTGAATGTAATTTAAACAGCTATCACGAGCAGTTGTTTCTTCTTTGCAAACATAAGAGTATGAACAGAATTCAGTTTAAACTATCAATCACACACATATGCTTTAACAATTTATTATTTATTGTTGAGTACTTGTGATGCAAATGCAACAGATAATTTTCCCTAATGTACTACAGGCAAGACTATCCATGTGACTTGCAATCTACAAAGCAATGGCATGGCATTTATTTTTCTAAATTACGATATTCTCAATATGTGGATTCAGTCAAAACACTCAACTTTTAACCAACTATTTTAAAAGGCCAGACTCCACTGATGTCATGATATATTAATCAGTTAATTCTCTGAAAAATATTACATATTAAAAAATATTTAAATTTACTCTACTATATCAATCCATGCGTAACTTTCTTAGTACAAATCTGTCCATAAAAATAACTGAAAACACTCCAATAGAAATGATTGAGACAATATTGTGTACAGATCCACCAACATAATTTATGTAGAAAAGAAAGAAGTTTAGTGTTGCCTAAATAGCAAATAGATAAATGATTATTGGAAAACCAATTAAGGACTGAATTCTAAACTAGTCTAGCTCTTGGAGTCCAAAAGTAGTGAAACCTGCCTCTCAGTAAAGTAGCCCCCAAATAACTTTATTTAAAGAGCTGAGGGAGAGGAAGAAAGAATGACTTTGCATTCTTCCTCACATTCCTTCTCCAACCCCTCATCCCGCTTTTTTCACTTGAACTCCTCGAATTTTCTCTTTCAAGTATCATCAGGTGAGCTTTTATCATGTGTTCTATTTTTGAACAAAGAAAAATCCCAGCAACTCTGAGCTCAGTTGGCACTGTATTACCAGCAGGAACCAACATTTCTTAAGAGCAAATGGGTTAACGACCATAAAAGTCATGCGACTAAGCTTCTGGGAGGAACACAAGCCCTGTTTGTGCAAAGAACATATGTTTTAAGCTTATCTTTGAGATATTTTCCATTTTTTTGTCTGAAGCCAGAATTAGGTCACAGATTTTCCCAATCTACCATTAAGATATGATACAAGCATACTTCATGTAGGGAACAAATCTTCACACAATTAGGATTAGAATTAGTTTCCTTTGTACTAAGTTCACTTGCCCATGAAATTAAGGCTAAATTTGCCCACGGAATTAGTGGCTTTGAGGTAACATTAAAGTACAGCTATAATATTTTTATCGCTTCTGAAATTAAGCTGAGCTAATAACTAACTTATAAGTGTATCTGCAGGTACTCCAAACCAATTTAAATTTTTATATTTTGAATATGGACACTTTTAGCCCTGGTCAAAGCATGCATATATTTTTTATGTGGCATCTAAACCAAAACTGTATCAGAATAAAAGCATATTACAAGAAACCAGCACACAGATATGGCAGAGGAAAGAGATTATTTATACATGCCCATACTTCATTCCAAAAAATTTTCAGGGCACTGAAATGGAAAACAAAGAGACGAGCCAACCTCAAATCCATGGTGACTTTAAATGTGCCAGATTCACCTTTACGAGTCCTTTTCTTCCGAATCAAGAAAGGCAGGTCTCTGTGCAGAGGCAAACTGGACCCCCCTCTACCCTCTTCTTGGGACACAACAGGCTGGGAATGACTTAAGGCCGTGGCTCTGGCGGAAGGCAAGTGCTCAGGGATGGTGTGATGACCTCAGAGATCAGGTCTGACCACACTGATCGGCTACGTTCAATGTGCTCAGAAACCAGTGTCAGGGCTAGAAGAGCAGAGGAGGCAGATCCAGAACATGAGACAGCAAGTAGATCAGCAGGTACAAAAAAATGAAGACACCGCCATTTCATTTTTAACTCGTATGTTTAAATAAATACTATTTGTTTTTTTTAAAATGGCTTTAAGTACTTAGGGTGTAATATAAAACATATTTCCCCATAAATCACTTTTGAAAATTGACTACTCAGATGCAGCTTACAAGGTACATAAATCAATCCATTATATGAAACATATTGTGAAATATTAAGTATTGCTGTCGTGTGTTTTATTAGAATGGACCCAGTTCATTTCACCGCTTGCCCAGTTGCATGATCAGGGAGGCAGAGTCAGAAAATGCAGTAAAACACTGCATTTCCCTGTTACAGAACTGAACTGAGGGAGAAGGAGGGAAAAGTCTGCATGCGTTCCTCGTTGTCATCCTTCTACTGCTATTTGAGAAAGGAAGTCCTATGCAAATTTAGGAAGAGGATACAATCAAACAGCATCCACCGTGTTTCCCCAAAAATAAGACCGAGCTGCACAATCAGCTCTAATGCGTCTTTTGGAGCAAAAATTAATATAAGACCTGGTATTATTTTACTATAGTATAAGACCGTGTCTTACATAAGAGCGGGTATAATATAATATAATATAACATAGTATAGTATAGTATAGTATAGTATAATATAATATAACATAATATAATACCAAGTCTTATATTAATTTTTGCTCCGAAAGACGCATTAGAGTTGATTGTCCGGCTAGGTCTTATTTTCAGGGAAACACGGTACCTACTAATTTTATAATAAATTACAACCTTCTGACCTACTGGATTGAGACTTCTTTTTCCCTTTGCAGCTTTCCACTCATGGACCTGGCTTCAAACCTTCTAGGAGTCCAAAGCCTTCCCACGCAAAAGGAAAATGCATGCTGAGCCAGTTCCTCTCTTCATCACATCTCTCTGCTGGAGAATTTTTCACAGAATGGCAAAAAACTGTTTGATCTATGGACATCTCTGCAGAACACTGAACCATTCATGGTTTCTTCCGGGATCGATTTAATCCCACTGGAGAGCCCCTTTCACATCCTCCCGAGCGCAGCCTGTCTTTGTCATTAAAAGTAGCAATTAAATAGAAAATATCCACATGCTACCACACCCGGTAATTTTTTTTTTTTTTTTACTATTACCTCGTTTTCTCTATTTATTATACTCTAAAAGTACTCTTCCAGTAGGATATTATACTTTTGTCACACCCATCAGTATACTATTTTTTGTTCACACTAGCTATTGGTTAATGCAGTCAGTGGTGATGAAACTCATTTTTTACCTACAGCTTCATTTTCAAAACTTGTTCTTTCTAAATGTTTTCTTATTTTTCTCTTATGAGATTCTTAGACATGATATACCTTATTTTTATCATTAAATTGTTTTCATTCCGAGCCCTAATTTACACCTTTGGACTAGCCGTAAGACAGAATACTGGCTCGGGGTCACAGCTCTCCTACCAAAACCCTCCGTTGCCTAGCCAAAAGGCAAGGTTAGTATATACTGCTACGTTTTCAATTACTACTTATCCACTCATTGCGATAACATGCTTCACAGTACACAGAGGAAAATACTCAACAGTCCCCTTCTTTCTTGCAGAGCAGTTACTCGGGAAATAGCACAGAAATCCATAGGAGAAATAAATTATAATCACCATAGTAAAGAGAGATTATGAATGATATCTGAACAAAGATACTGAGAAAAGACGATTAATTCTTTAGCTCGGCAGCAGGGGTGGGAGGGTGGCAGAAGGGAGCTGCCAGAGAGGTGTTATTTTTCCATCCTGGTTTTCTTCCTTTGGGAACAGGATTCTCATCTGATTCTCCATGTCTTGCCCTCCCACAGCCCACCAGCTCCCTGCTTGCTTGACACATTCTAGCAGCTAGTTGCTAATTAGAGTCAAGGAAAAGTCAAAGCTTAAAATATGGAATAAATAATGACAGAAGCCGGCCTGGCTTTGTAAATACATGACACAACTACTTTTCTCAGTGTTAAAAGAAATCTTTATTCATATGTGGGAGATAAAACTGAAGGTAACAAAGGAACAAGACAAACAGACAAAGAAACAAAAACTCATAGATACAGGTAACAGTTTAGTGGTTACCAGAGGGTCAGCAGGGAGAGGAGTAGTAGAAGAGGATAAAGGGGGTCAAATATATGGTGATGGAAGGAGAACTGACTCTGGATGATGAACACACAATGCAATATATATGATGATGTATTATAGAAATGTACACTTGAAACCTATGTGGTTTTGTTGACCATTGTCACCCCAATACATTTTAACAATAATTAAAAAAGAAATCTTTTGAGTCATTTATTTTGTTATAAGTTTGTTTTTTACCAACTTGAAGCTGGATTATCGGGGACCCTCCATGTCAGCCTCTTGGGAAGGTCCCCATGAGTGTTCATCAGGGAACAGCTTTCACAGGACCAGCCCAATTCAGCTGCTCTCAGATCGAACTGCTTTCACCCTTTAGGCTCCCATGAAAAGTGTTATGTTCCTCTGAGCAATACATCATTTCAACACACTGGTCTTTCCTAACTCAGTCCCACACGTCATCACACAGTATACACATCATCTCAAGCATTATAACTTTTTCATGCTCCTTCTTTTCACCATTGTGTCACCCCAAGGATTATAATGCTAGTAACTCTGCTCAGATTCTGCTCCCACTTTTGCTGTTTACCACCTTAACTCAGTTCTTCTCTCTGGGCCAACTTATAAAATGGGAATAGCAGCTATTTATTCCTTAGGGGATTTCTGTTTGGAATTAAATGAGACTGCTGTGGGATGGTGTCCAGCATAGAGGTTAATATGCAGAAACAATTCAATTAGTGAGAATTCTCTCTCTTTCTTTTCCTATTGGACAAACCTAACTCCAAACAGGCTTCCCCATAGGGTCACACAACTCTTGCTTCAGGAGGGTCTTGATTTATCACTTAGAGAAAGATCAGTGGTTCTCAATCTAAGTCACCAGTGAAAAATTTAATAAGTAAACATTACGTAGCAGCATACCCTGAGATTCTATATGGTCAGGATACATTCTTATTTTTACAGTTTTAACACAATTGCATTTTGTTAACTAATATCTTGTGTAGATTTTCTACATCTCTGTTCATTGGACTGTAATTATCTTTTCTTGTATTTTCTTTGCCTCCCCTTTCCCCCCACTTTAAAGTCTTCTAGTCTTGGGTAGACATCATTATCAAGACAGGCAATAACTCCAGAATTAAAAATGAGTCCAGAAAAAAAGTTTTAAGTCAGGTGAGGAACACGGGCAGTACCGCTGCCGGAAAAGGGTCCATGGTGAATGCCACAGGAAAGAATTCAAGGACACATAAAACAAGCCAAGCAAGTGGTGAGTTAATTAAGTAAAAAGAAAGAAGCTAGTACACTGCCAAAATGGTGGGAGCGGGCAGGCCAGGAGAAGACAACTGCACTGAAGAACAAAGGCGCTTAGGAATTTATTACCCTCAAAATGAGGGTGTGAAATATCCGAAATTTAGGGGTGGCATTAAAGGTGTTCCCAGGCGGGTCCTCACTGACCACCCCTTCCAGTCAGGAGGAGGGATTCTCTTGTCCTTATTTGGCTCTAGTTGGAATGTCACGGTGGCACAGGGGGTGGAGATTTTCCCTACCCGTAATGCTAATAATATTATAATCTATTATAATTAGGTCAAGTTCACCTTGAGGGGTAAGACGGTGTTCCAGATCTGTTCTCCGCCACTGAAATCTAGTTCTAGCCGGTCCTGTAGCGGAACTTTTCTTAAGGATGATCTCACCTCCTCCCTCCTTTGTCTCCCCTACTACCTCCTTCACTTCCTCCCCACTCTCTCCCCATGGCCCTGCTCTTTCTGCCTATGGTGACACTATGAATGACAGAAAACAGCCCCCAAAATCTATATCGTACCTGAGAAAACCAAGCCAAGAAAGTCTCCAGAATGAGATACAAGGTAAGAGATTTGGCGGCTAGAAGTAAAAGCATTAGGAGTCTCAGAAGAATACAGAAGAGTAAACAGATAGCAGAGAATAGCTGAAAAATTAACACTCAAGCGTTTCCAAGAACTAGGGGGAGGGGAGTAAGGCATCTGATTCAAAGAGTTTCCATTAGAAGGTAATTTGGAAAAAAAAAAAAAAAGGCAATGCAAGAAAGCAAGCAACAAAGAAATCAGGTATGGTAAAGAGAAAACAAAATAAGTTGGCAAAACCAAGACTGCTTGAACAGTAACTATAATAAAGGAATAAAATTTCATACCAAAAGACTCTCAGGTTGGATTTTTTTAAAAATCATGACTCAAACAATCAACATTAAAGGTATGAAAAATATATGTCAGAGAAGCATAAAATGGAAGAAAGCCAGTTTTGCAATTTTACTGTCAGGTAGAATAAAAGTTAAAGCCAAACCATCATAAAAGAAGAGAGTACTTTTCTACTTATAAAAGAAATAATGCAGAACAAATATATGACAATCACAGAAGTATTAAGTACCTAAAATGTGTCCACAAATTATATAAGTAAACAAGTGACAGATCTACTGGGATATATAAATCAACTATTTTCATTGGCTAATTTAATATGCACCCCCATAGAAACTGATAGAAGATACAAATAAATGATTCATAATATTATCATACATATACTGTTAGGACACACCTCTCAGAAATAAAAGAGAATATGTAAATATACTAATAAAAGTAACACACAAGACTTCAAAAACACAAATTATTTTTTCTTCTTAAGCACTCATGGAATTTTCACAGATCTTGATCATTTCATAGGCCCCAATGGAATCCTCAAAAAGTTACCAAAAGGCCATCAAATTACATTCTTACCTTAATATAATTAAGGTAGAAACAAATAATAGAATAATTAGAAGATATCCCACATATCTAATATATATATATATATATAATTAAAAATTACATGATTTCAAGAAGAAATAATACTGAGAACTAAAAATCCTTAAAGCATAATGACAATAGAACTCATGTCAAAATTTACGATGAGGGGTAAAGGGGATCAAATATATGGTGATGGAAGGAGAACTGACTCTGGACGGTGAACACACAATGTGATATACAGATGCTGTATTAGAGAATTGTACACCTGAAATCTATGTAACAATTGTTTAATAACAGTTGTCACCCCAATAAACTTTAATTTAAACAAAATTATGGGATACATCTAAAACAGTAATAGGAAATTCTGAGCTTTAAATGCCTTTAATAAAAAATAATAAAGATTTAAAAAGAAGCTAGTAACTTATTTCATTAAGGAGGACAAAACCAAGACAAAAAGCAAGAAATCAGAAGGCAGAGAAACTATGGCAGAAATCAACGAACTGGAAGAAGATTGGGGGTGGGGGGGAGAGACCTAATTAATAAACCACCAAGTGGTGTTTTTTTAAATGCTAGTAATTTAGCCTATTTCTCCAGAGTACCCGGAGAAATCCCACGTAGATATGGGGAGAATGTGCAAACTCCATACAGACAGTGGCCAGGCCAGGAATCATTTTATTTTCTTATCAACATTATAATAAAACGACATTATTCAAGCACCTGCAGTATCCCAAATATGACCAGATTCTACAAAGCAATAATGTCTGTTTTATCCTTTATATCACTATTTGCCTATGATTTTACAAAATATGCTTCAATCTATAAGACCATGAAAACATCAAGTGGATATCACTGCAAACACCGTCCACCGATCTGTAAGAGTAACCTGATGATTAAAGCTTGGGGAACACACAGACCAGACTGCATGCTCTTTTTTGTACTTCAAATTGTTACAAGGATGTAATTTATTTCTAGTTTAAGTAAAATCCTGGCAGGAATCACATTTTACTTATTTTATGTCAATACACATGTATAATACTTTATTCTGAATCTGAATGAAAATGACATCATCTCAACTATTGTTTTTAGTTAAAATTCTAATCAGAGTTGGTATGAAGTCAACTTTACTCTTTCCAGAGAAGATATCATTGTCAGTATATTAGAAATGCGTGGGACACTAAATAAAAACTGGTGGACAGGAAGGCTATTCTTTTAGATTAACTTAAAATATGAGTCATTCCACATTTTTTTCCAGGTAGAATATCTGGATGTATTAAATACCCTTTTGGGACGTACCTGTCAAAACTTTTAACTATGATTTTTCTTCCTCGTTTCTCCTTCTTATAACAGATGTATAAGAATTGGACTGAAACATTTATCTGTTCAAAATTCAGACTTAGTAGAAAAAGTATCTAAACTCTGAGAAAGAGTATTATACATTTTTATTTAAAATAACTGAAAACATTCATTATTTTCCTTATGCCTGAAATGAACTTTATATGTGCTTTTTATTAAAAGAAAACTGGGTTGCCTCATTTGAACTACGTCTAATGAAGTAACCTCACTTGTGTAAGTAAAATAGGCACATAGCAAATCAATTGATTTTTCATTTGAAGTCGAAAAAGTGTTATGGCATTGCCCACTGCCCTTTTAAATATCACAATTTGGTAACTTATAGATTTATCTTTGTCATACCATTATTATTTTTTCTCTTAAATCGTACCGAAAACCGAGACCTTTTGACCAAATGAGAATGCAGTATTGCAGTTAAAGTGCGCTGGTAAATTCAAAGTATGGTTGTAATTCTGTCTAAAAAAAACGTATACTGTAGAACCTTACGATGAATCCCTGAGTTAAGGGGAAAAGCATAAAAGCCCACACTGACAGATTTATTTGTGTACATACACACTCACATGGAAACACAATTAATCTCAGAGTGAAATAAACTCCTTGATGAAGAGGTGCTTCTTAGATCTAGATTTCACTGTGATCATTTGGAAAACAACTGAGTGATATGAGGCACAGTCCCCAGTAGTCTGCTTCTGGGTTCTCATTTGTAACTGACACTGTCAGCTCTTTTTATGAGTTGCTTTCATCATTTCAATCTGAATCAACTAAACTGTCACAGGAAACTCTTTTGAATATTTCACATATACCAAACCACAGAAGTGAGACAATAGTTGAGATCTTTCAACACAATTTAGAACCCTACGAAGCTACTCAGATGAAGTTTATTTTCTGAGCAGCTTTGATTCTATCAAGGTACTATCTCAGGACATTTTAGAAAATGTCCTGAGACATTCAGACATTTAGAACGTGCTAAATAATAATGACAACAAGGAAATATTCCAAGGGAACTCTCCTTTTCAAGTGTCAATAATTTACCAATGTAAGAAATAAATACTACATAGGTTAGCGAATTAAATCGTCATGGTGGCTTTCCAAAAGAAGGATAAAGCCAAACTTTTTTACCTGGCACTTATCTTTAATGATCAGGCTCCAATTTACCTTTGCCATCCAGCTTCTTACCCTTCTTGAGTACCTTAATGTAGCTAAACTGACTATTTAATGGTCCTCAATCCCACCTCAACACCATTGTTCAAGCATTCCCCTAATCTTAATTATGCTCCTTGCCCCAAGCACTGATCTACATATATCCAAACCCAATTTAATGGAGGCCTCTGGGTCTGTGAGTGCCTACAGGCCTCACTTTGTACTAAGTGCTTGATATACATTATTTATTTTAATCTTTACAATCCCTTCCCAGTGGTAGCCATAATAGCTAGGTACTACCGTTAAGTACTTACTATGAGGTACCAAGTGTTTTTTAGCATAATTGTATTTAACCTTCACAACAAGCTAGTTTGTTATTCCCATTTTACAGATGAGAAAGGTGAGGCTTTGGATGTTAATTGTGGGAATTAGGAACACCAACTCTGTGGTCTGAATCTGAATCCCAGCTCCACCACTTGCACCTTCGTACAGAAGCAGTTTCCTCAAATGTTAGAGAGAGAGAGTGTGTGTGTGTGTGTGTGTGTTTGTGTGTGTGTGTAACAAGAGCTCTTTCACAGAGCTGTTGTAAGCACTAAATGAAATCACCCACATAAAACATTTAGCACAGCATCTGGCACACAACGTGAACTTGTTGGATGTTAGTTATTATTCATTTTAGTCTTCACCCACAGTATCTAGCACAGTGCTTTGTATATGGGAGAAACAAAAATTATACTAGTGATTAGAGAACACTCCACCTTTTGTTAAAATAAATTTCTTCTACAAATCAATTTAGAAAAGCAGTTTGTGCCCTGTTGATTTCAGATTATTAAAAAACAAGACTTTGAATTCAAAATGTTTATGGATTGATCTCATTGATGCATCTTTCCTCTCACCTACTACCCTAAGCAGCGTGTACACAAAGCAGTGGGGAGATGGTGATTGAGCTTAACTTCAGAGGGACTGGCAACGCTATTTGCTTGGAAACACTACCAAATGTTAGAAGGCTAAAACAGAGCATTCAACTCAAGCACAGAGTCTATAATATTAGAAAACTGATAAAATAATCAGCATCTACCCCCAAAAAGGATCCTTTAAAACAGGTGTCCAAACTTTTTTCAATGGTTTTCACCAAGGGCCATATCCATATGCGGTAAAATACACAGACAGCCGGGCCACTCACTCGAGGTGAAGTACGTATTGCCTCACCTGGTTTATTTAAGTAAACTAAATATATTTTTGGAATTTGCTGCGGGCCAATTAACAATGGATTGTGAGCTGCAGTTGGCCCGTGGGCCGCAGTTTGGACACCCTGCTTTAAAAGCTTAATAATAATTTTTAAAAATGAACTCATCCAGATAAAAACCAAACACAAATTTTCAACTTTGTTATAATAAAAAAGATCATATAATTCTGTCTCAATTCAATTCCAGTATTTTACTTAGAATTTATGCATAAATTTAGCCAACCTCTAAAGGCAAGCTTTTCTGTATTTTTAACGTGAATCAATATGCAAAAGATTTTACTTATAAATTGACTGCAAAAACTACAAGAAAAACTTAAAGAACACTTTGTTGATACCGTTGCATTTAGGGTTGCTTTTCTTTTCGACATTTATATATTTTAATGTGATCACCACACTAAGTATAGTAACCATCTATTACCATGCCAAGTTATTACATTATTATTGACTGTATTTCTCTCCACCTTTTTCACCCATCCTTGTACCCCTCTCCCCTCTGTAGAGATCTCAGAAATAAACACTCACTTATAGTATGATCAATTAATCTATGACAAAGACAAGAATATACAATGGAAGAAGACAGTCTCTTCAACAAGTGGAGTTGGGAAAACTGGGCAGATACATCCAAAACATGAAACTGGACCACTGTCTTACACCACATACAAAAATAAACTCAAAATGGATTAAAGATTTAAACGTAAGACCTGAAAATATAGAACTCCTAGAAGAAAACATAGGTAGTAAACTATTTGACGTCAGTCTTAGTAATATCTTTTTGGATATGTCCCCTCGAGCAAGGGAAACAATAGCAGAAATAAACAAATGGGACTTCATCAAATTAAAAAGATTTTGCACAGTGAAGTAAATCATCAACAAAACGAAAAGACAATGAGAGAAATGAGAGAAGGAGAGAAAATATTCGCAAATGACATGTCCAAAAAGGGGTTGATATCCATAGTAGATAAGGCACTCATACAACTCAATACCAAAAAAATGAATAACCTGATCAAAAATTTGCAGAGGACATAAAAAGACAGTTCTCCAAAGAATACATACAGATGGCCTACAGACATACAAAAACATGCTCAGCATCACTAATCATCAGAGAAATGCAAACCAAAACCACAATGAGATACCCTGTCACATCAACCAGAAAGGCTATTATTAAAAGGTCAACAAATAACAAGTGTTGACGAGGATGTGGAGTAAAGGAAACCCTTGTGCACTGTTGGCGGACTGCAGATCGGTGCAGCTGCTGTGGAAAACAGTACTGAGACACCTCAAGCTTTTCTATATTTACATTCTTCCCTGGAATTTAATTTAAAGAGTAAAATTCTATGCAATTAATTATTATGCTACATTAGGCAACATGTTGAAAGAAGGCCCACCAAGAAGAAGGATGTGGGGACACTGTCTCATTCCAAGAATCAGTTCACAGGTGACCTTCTCAAAGGACCACTCTTTCACCACCTTGTTCAGAATAGTTATCTGTCACCCCAATTCTTCTCCACCTCATCATTTGGTTTCCTCCATGGCATTTTCACAACTGACTATGCTTTCATTTACTTGGTGACTTTTCTGTCTGTCTTTACTATTACTAAGAGGCTCCATTAGGACAGGGAAATGATCTGTTTTATTTTCATATCGCTCTAGCAAGTGCTCAATAAAACATTTGTATAAATGAACATCCAATAGCACAATGACTTCTTTGATACTGACTTGAAAAATGTGCTGGGGAATGAGAAAATAGTAAGAGTTTCTCTCGGTTATCGTACAAAACATCAGTCCCATTAAATCAGCGTTTTAAGATAAAAAAGTACACTTCATGGAGGAATGGAAACCAAATATTTGATCTAGTTTATTGGTTATCATAACATGAGTAACAACTACCATCTGGGCTCTTGCTGGTACCGCCGGCGCTGTGCTACATTCAGGCACTTCCTTACATTCTCTGACTCCCTCGAAAAAACCACTGCAGCTGTTTTGAACATATTAGCAATAACTTCTGATAGTATTATCCCACCCTAACTGATAAGGAAGCTGAGGCTCAGAAAAGAGGTTCATAGCTAGTAAATGAACAAGAAAGAACTCAAACCGCACTTCTGTGTCCAAAGAGTGTGTTGTTTCCACTATTCCTTTTCCTCATGAAGGCCTATGTGGAACTCTGTCTTTTATACAAATTCATTCTTTTAGAGATGCTACAACATAGTTCCTGGCTTTAAGAGTTCGAGTGGATATTAGCCCCTTATCGGAGGCACTGTTTGCAAAAATCTTCTCCCATTCAGTTGGTTTTTTCTTTATTTTGTCGATGGTTTCTTTTGCTGTGCAGAAGCTTTTAAGTTTCATATAGTCCCATTCGTTTATTTTAGCTTTTACTTCCATTGCCTTTGGAGTCAAATTCATAAAATGCTCTTCGAACACAAGGTCCATAAGTTTAGTACCTATGTTTTCTTCTATGCAGTTTATTGTGTCTGGTCTTATGCTTAAGTCTTTGATCCATTTTGAATTAATTTTGGTACATGGTGACAGATAGCAGTCCAGTTTCATTCTTTTGCACGTGGCTATCCAATTCTCCCAGCACCATTTATTGAAGAGGCTGTCTTTCTTCCACTGTATGTTTTTAGCTTCTTTGTCAAAAATTATCTGTCCATATTTATGTGGTTTTATTTCTGGGTTCTCAATTCTATTCCATTGGTCTATGTGTCTGTTTTTCTGCCAGTACCATGCTGTTTTGATTATTGTAGTCCTGTAGTACAAGCTAAAGTCAGGAAGTGTGATACCTCCATTATTGTTCTTTTTTCTTAAGATTGGTTTGGCTATTTGGGGTCTTTTGTGGTTCCAAACAAATCTGATGATTTTTTGTTCTATTTCTTTAAAATATGCCATTGGGATTTTGATGGGGATTGCATTAAATCTGTATATTGCTTTGGGTAATATGGCCATTTTAACTATGTTGATTCTTCCAATCCATGAGCATGGAATGTCTTTCCATTTCTTTGTGTCTTCTTTAATTTCTTTCAAAAATGTCTTATAGTTTTCAGCGTATAGGTCTTTCACATCCTTGGTTAAGTTTATTCCTAGGTATTTTATTCTTTTTGCTGCAATTGCAACAGGAATTGTTTTTCGTATTTCTTTTCCTGAGATTTCATTGTTAGTATATAGGGAAGCAATGGACTTTTGTACACTGATTTTGTAGCCAGCAACTTTACTGTATTCGTTGATTGTTTCTAATAGCTTTTTGGTGGAGTCTTTAGGGTTTTCTATATATAGCATTATGTCATCTGCAAAGAGTGATAATTTAACTTCTTCATTCCCAATTTGGATGCCTTTTATTTATTTCTCTTGCCTGATTGCTTTGGCAAGGACTTCCAACACTATGTTGAAAAGCAGAGGTGATAGGGGACAGCCCTGTCATGTTCCTGAACATAGAGCAAAGGGCTTCAGTTTTTCACCATTAATTATGAGATTAGCAGAGGGCTTGTCATATATGGCCTTTATTATGTTAAGGTATTTTCCTTCTATACCTATTTTATTAAGTGTTTTAATCATAAATGGATGTTGTATCTTGTCAAGTGCTTTTTCTGCATCAATTGATATAATCATATGATTTTTGTCCTTTATTTTGTATACAAGGAACTCATGAAACTCAACAACAAAAAAACAAACAACCCAATTGAAAAATGGGCAGAGGACCTGGAGAGATATTTCTCCAAAGAGGACATACAAATGGCAAGTAGACATATGAAAAAATGCTCAACATCACTAATCATCAGAGAAATGCAAATCAAAACCACAATGAGATATCACCTCACCCCAGTCAGAATGGCTATCATCAACAAGACAAATAGTAACAAGTGTTGGAGAGGCTGTGGAGAAAAAGGAACCCTCATACACTGTTGGTGGGAATGCAGACTAGTGCAGCCGTTATGGAAGGCAGTGTGGAGGTTCCTCAAAAAATTACGAATAGAATTACCATATGACCCAGCAATCCCTCTCCTGGGTATCTACCCAAAAAATCTGAAAACATTTATACATAAAGACACGTGTGCTCCAATGTTCATTGCAGCTTTGTTTCCAGTGGCCAAGACATGGAAACAACCAAAATGTCCTTCGATAGATGAATGGATAAAGAAGTTGTGGTATATATACACAATGGAATACTATTCGGTGGTAAGAAAAGATGATATAGGAACATTTGTGACAACATGGATGGATCTTGAGAGTATAATGCTGAGCGAAATAAGTCAGACAGAAAAAGCAGAGAACCATGTGATTTCACTGATATGTGGTATATAAACCAAAAACAACAAAAGAACAAGACAAACAAATGAGAAACAGAAACTCATAGACACAGACAATAGTTTAGTGGTAACCAGAGAGTAACGGGGTGGGGGTGGGAGATGAGGGTAAGGGGGATCAAATATATGGTGATGGAAGGAGAACTGACTCTGGGTGATGAACACACAATGGGATTTATAGATGATGTAATACAGAATTGTACACCTGAAATCTATGTAACTTTACTAACAATTGTCACCCCAATAAATTAAAAAAAAAAAAGTTTGAGTGAAGAACACAGACATAGCAACAGATAATAAACAGTGTAGCAAGTACTACACGGAAGCTATGAGAAGAGGTTTATGGGATTCAAAAATAGTTCTCAGAGCTCCAAAACAACTCTTATGTAAGCCTGGGAATTTAAGAATGATCTGTTTGAGCCTATATCTGATGGCCATAATCCAGTCATTCCCCATTTTCCAGCAATGCTTACTCAAGTAGTAATCTTCATTAATAAAGTATGTGGCTAAAACTGTGATATGGTCTTCACCATTGGGATAAAATATAACATAAGCTGAATTAAATGCCAAGTGTTTGTTCTCATGTCCTAATACCATCAAACCAAAGGGCCACAATTTACTGCAAGCTCCACCCAACAGCTTGAGTCTGAGAAGAAGACACACCTACTACAGAAGAGACCAGTTTAACAAGAAATACTACTTGTTCTGAGTTCATCTTTTGAATTCTTTTTCCTACCAGGCAATCAGCAAGTTAGAACAGGTACCATGTTTCCCCAAAAATAAGACCTAGCTAGACACAATCAGCTCTCATGTGTCTTTTGGAGCGAAAATTAATATTAAGATCCGGTATAATATTATATATGATATGATATGATATAATATAACATAATAAACCTGGCCTTATATTATATTATTTAAGACCCGGTCTTATATGATATGTATAAAACCCAGTCTTATATTATAGTAAAATAAGACTGGGTCTCATATTAATTTTTGCTCCAAAAGACACATTAGAGCTGATTGTCTGGCTAGGTCTTATTTTGGGTAAAACATGGTATTCTACTTTAAATAAAATGAAGAAATTTAGCAATAATGACACAGTCACATGTACAAAGTGATTTAAGACCTCCTTTTTGCTCTAGCGTCTAACATACTAGAGTAGCTATTAAAGAAAATCACCCAGGAAAAGCAGTGCAGGCAATTGTTTCAACAATAAAAAGAGACAGCAGGTCTTAATTTTGGTTTTCACTTTAAAGACAATGCCAAGGAGAAGGTAACTAGTGCCAGTTCGGTGGGTACCAGAGAAACAATGTTTGAATTAAGTGTCCACTTGAAATTATTTTCCAGTGTAGCTTAAACTTCTGACTTGATGGAAGGTTACTAATGCTATGGCTAGTAAACTTGCACAATGAAAAAATAATCTTCCTGGACCAAAAGAAAATATCTAATTTCCTTTAACATCATAAAAACAGCTAAATGGCTGGAAGTTATACCGCGGCATGATTCCAACAGTGAAGAAGGTCATTTTTCAGAGTTACAATCAACATGGAGAACGGAATGATGGATGTCGGCTCTGCCGTACCATTGCACATCATAAGGTTTCCTTACCCAAATAGTTTAGCTAACAGGAAAATATAAGATTGGAAAGATGGAAAGAATTGTGGTTTGGGATAAAATGTTGGGAATTCCAGATAAGTTAGGCAGGTTTTTCATGGCATAGACCATCTATCTATTTTTTAACATTTCCAAGCTGCCCACAGTGGCAAGTTCTATACTAGAATCTAGAAATACAGGGATAAAGTGTAGTTTAAGCTTCTCAATCCAAGGTTGTCTTGGACTAGATACCTCTTTTTAAAGAGTTACTATTGTTTTAAAAACCCCATCACTAATACTCCGCACACAAACACCTAGCACATGCATACTTACCACCCTCCACCAAGACCCAACCCCAATTAATAGCCTGTGAAAAGCACAGCAAGGAGACAAGAGATAAAATAACCACACTGGCTTCAGTGTTGCTGGGCTTGACAGCCTCGGCAGTCACATGCCCACATACAGCTCAGCCACTGAATCCGGACCTCTCGGTGAGGACTTGCGGCCATCATCTAGTTGATAAATGACAGCTACTCTCTAGAATGAAAGGTCAACTTTGATCCTCCCAAAGCTTCCCGTAATAGTCCTCCACTGGACTCCCCTTCCAAAGCCTTTAGGGGACCATGCACTTTTCTCCCTTGTTCCTGAACCCTCATTAGCATCACAGCTGAGTCCAAGAGAGACAGTCCAAGGAGATAACAGAGACCAGCCTGTTGTGTACACTCAGTACCCCCGTGCCTTGTACAGCTGTCACCTGCCTTCTCAGCTGCACTAGGTGCTAGGTGAGGGTAGAACTGTGCAACTCCAGCCCCCAGAAGGCAGATGCTAGACACTACTTCAGGTGCCTACCTGATTCTGAATTAAATTGAGCCCTTAAAGAGGAAGCAGTTTAACCCAGGCCTCGTGAATCTAGTCAGGTGATCACCTCACCACCCCTTTGTTTTTTCACTTCATCCTAACGAGAGGGTTTCCGGTAAGTACTCACTTTGGACTGTGCTTCCCCACAGAAGCTGTCACCATACCATGACGTGAGAGCATACTTATCCTTCTCTATTCAGGACCCTGCTGCAAGCTCCACAAAGCAGAAAGCACATCTATATTGGGTGGTTCTGTAATTTCCAGTGTCAGAAGTATGCCCAGCATTTACTTGGGGCTCAAAATCTGTTGGCCGACTGAGGTGACCAAACACATCTTCTCTGTACCCTTCACCGGAGACAGGAAAGGGCACTGAACAAACCACAGACCAGCCAAGCAAAGATTAAGAGAACTGAGAATGGCACAGCTAGCCTAACCTGAGTATTTAGCCTTAAAGAAAAACACCTAGAAACATTTCAGTGATTTACCCACCTCACAGAAGTTAGTGGCAGAATCAAGACTTGAAGCTAAGTCGCTACTGAGAGCCAATGAGCCCATACTGTGCTAGGCATAGAATGGGGACTCTGCTGGAGGCACAAAAATGACATGCACTGATTACCCTGTTTCCCCCAAACTAAGACTGAGCCGGACCACCAGCTCTAATGCGTCTTTTGGAGCAAAAATTAATATAAGACCCGGTATTATTATATTATTATATTATATTATATTATATTATATTATATTATATTATATTATATTATATTACATTATACCCGATCTTATAGTAAAATAAGACAGGGTCTTATATTAATTTTAGTTCCAAAAGACGCATTAGAGCTGATGGTCCAGCTAGGTCTTATTTTCGGGGAAACATGGTAGTGTAATGCTAACCCTTCCACTGGTCTTTTTTTCCCATAGATTTCTAGAAGAAACAATATTTTATGTGGTTAAGAAAGTCCTTAAGCTCTACTAAAATCTTTCTGAAAATAACCCTGAAAAGAAGATGCTCAACCCTAAAACAAAAACACTTTTGCCAAGAAAACCAGGATTTTACCATGCCCAGAAAGAAATTATCAGACACATTTCAAAGCCATCACAAAGTATTGATCTTTCTGAGGTTGATTTCAAAAGTGTAAACATGAACTTGTAAGCAAGGAACTGACCTGAAGCCATCAATAAGTTCACCTCTCTGTTTTTCAAAGTAAGTCTCTTCCAGGGATGGATTGGGAAATTTCAAAAAATTCATTTTCAGAAAAAGTACAGAAAATAGTAATACGTTTATTCAGGTCAGTGGAAAGTGCATTAGAATAAAGGATCCCAAGCTTAGGGGTAATATTCCAAACATCCAACCCTAGTGCCTTCCAAGCCCCGACTGACCAGCACTGTTACCCAGCCCGGCTGATATAAACATCAGTACGACAGGGCTGCGTTTTCTCCAGGATAGCAAATGATTCTCCATCTACACAGCTGCCAGAAGTCTTGTTTGGTGGGTTTACATTCACTCCAGAAAAGGATAGCAAGAGAGATGACAGCAGGGACAGTTCTAACGGGCAAGGTTCACCAAACGCACCTACATCACGGTGAACATAAGACCTGAACAAGAGAGGGTGACAGAACACGTCAACTGTTATTGTTCATTATGTGCTACAAAGGCAAGAACTACATGCTTAAAACCCACACCCCTCTCAGCACACCCCAAAATATATAGTAGTCAATAAGGTTTGATAAATTGGACAATTAAATTGGTCACATTATTATGATACAATTATTCTGTATCGTAACATTTCCCAAGGGGAAGTAGAAGATCCTAAGGCTTAACCATCATACACTGGAATGTCCTAATGAAACACACTACTTTGGGCAAAAAAAGACATAGAAATCTATTCCAGGGGTCTCCTAACTCTGAATACAACTCCAATCAGTAAAATATTTCAGTATGCAAGCCCTTGATATTTTATTTATAAGCGGTATGCATCCTACTATATTAACTCAAAATATAAAAACGTTTTTAAAGTTGATGAAAATATAGAAATATTGTTATAATATTTTTTCCCTACATCTCTAAATACCATCTTACAGACCCGGTGAGAAACCACCTGTCTATGAGGTGTAGCAATTAAGTTCACAGCTCATCCTAGAAAAAATGCTACATACCTCACTACTGAATATCACTACGGTCACCTTCCAAGTACTCCCCATGGGAAGCTATGCACCGACACCAGCGCCTAGTCCACCCTTCAAAGCAGTTTTGGATCACTGCAACAAGTTCACGGACTTAACTGTCAGACCTCGTATTCTATTCCACATTTGAATTACCAATTTTTAGTGAATTAGAATACAGTTTGCGTTATACTCAAACTACAGCTAGTATAATTTGTTTGGCAACTTAGAAGACACTTTAGTAAGCTGATGCACTCAAGGTCATCTATTTTCATGCTTACCTACTATAACCCTCTCACTTTACTGCTGAGTAAAGAAAGACCAGGACATCTTCAATGGCCTCCCCAATGTCACACAAACCATCCATGACAAGATCAGCAATAAGCTACTGCCAAGGTTCCCGAGGCCAGGGATGAACAGACTCCTGGTTCTCTTCCCTAGCCCACACAGCAAGATGTCTCACAGAGCCTCGTCACTGCACTGAAGCCTGAGAGGGAGCTGGTCAACAGAGTGCTGGGAACAGCACAGCACAGAAAGTTACCATCGGCAGTTTTTATGGAATTGATAAAACAGCAGGTGGCCCAACTTTGAAAGAAAGTTTGTCTAAAATCTAAATTCAACCTGATGTTCAAAACCTTTGTATAACAATTTTCAATCAAACTATAGAATATGTTTTCAATAAATTTCAGAAAGGGGGGATAGAAGCAGGACATTTTCTTTAAAAAAAAAACAAAAACAAAAAAGTATTGGGAATAGATTACAGATGTAAAGAAATCTAAAATACTGAAAGTAAAGTATAATCTTAGTTAAACTGATTATCCACTTGGAAAACATAATCTCTTACATGGAATCTGATGATTAGAGATAAAATATGCTTCCAAGACCAATTTGTGGTACAAAACTTTCTTTTCAAAACATGAAAAACTGAGACGCAGAAGCCTAGAAAAATAATTCATGTCAGTAACATCATACGCATTGATGTTTGAAGGGGGTTACTGTGAATTCTAGGGGGATTGAGTTGGATATCTATTTTACACGGTGAAAAAACAAGGTACTGAATTTTTAGTTTTATTTTTTAAAAACAAAACATACTGCGAAAACAGAAATACTTAGAAGAAATGTGACAACAGTGAATAGTCTGCTATGTGTAGATTAGCGATTAAATTTGTAGGTTTCACCGTTTAGCCTTGTTTTATTAACAGAACAGTTTCCAAGAATTCATAAGGCTGGAGATCAGTTCAATTCTTCCTCTCATCCATCCGTCCCTCTGTAGAGCCACCATCACTGTGCCATAACTGACACTGAAACTAGACTATCAAGCAATCACAGTATGCAGAGGCTCTGGGCAGTTTTTAATGCTATGAAAGATAACATATTAAATCCATTGCTATTTGCCCTACCTTCCCATCATTCTGATTGGTTCTGTATGTTGAATTCCTCAGTTCCTAAACAATTAGAGGGTCCTAACCTGTGGGAGAAACGGGTTGTGACTGAAGAAATGATCACCAGCCAGCCCTGCCTTGACCACGGCCAGCAGGCAGAGGCCGGGCCTCAGAACTAACCTCCACATCCCACCCCTCATCTGCCAAATGCGATTTTGAAGTCCCACAAGCTACATCATCACTGCACAATAAACTAAGGAAATATCTGGTTTCTAGATTAACTACTAATTAGCAGTATTTTCTTTAATCAGTGCATCTTTGGTCTTGCCTAGTCTCTAGGTTCAGTGGTGTTATGGAACTACCACGAAGTTCTTAGAACAACAAAAAAAGCAAGAAGCCAGAGCATGGGCCTTTCGCTTTTTACCCCCCCTCCCCCCCACACATTCTGCCCTTCCCAGTGGCCCCACTGGGTGGCCCTCCTAACACTGCAACCCTGTGCGTATGCTCTCCCACAAGCTTCTCACCAAGGGGCTAGGGTGTTTCTGAACACAAGGTCAAAGACATCTGTGCACAAGCAGAGCAGCGTCCTGCAACATGTACTCAGTATGGACTCAGTAACATCCTAACACAGACATGTTGTTTCTGGAAGATTGTTAAGATATGAAAGGTATTATGTTAGAAATTTATGAATGAAAAACCTATTTACGTCGCTTGTTATGAGCACCATTCACTCATTCAACAAATATTTCAGAGCCTTCCGTTATAAATGGGCGGGTAAAGGTATTTTCTAGCTTTCCAATGAACCAATATATATTCACCCATTCGTGTACCGATTCATTTGCTCAAAAAATATTCATTGAACTCCTGTTATATACAAAGGTATAGCCCCAATTCCCAAAGACAGTGATTCTGAGGCTGATTAAAATTTGAGTCACTTGGAAGCTGGCTAAAAATGAGAATTTTTATACATTAACCCAAGATACTTGGTTCCAGTAAGAATGAGATGTGACATGGGAATCCACACTTTTATCAAGTGCGCCCAGGTAGTTCTAGTGCAGATAACCTTTAAACAGTGGTCTAAGCGAAGTCAGAATACATACGGAAAGAAATATTCATGGAAGCGCCTGAAAAGCCAAAGTAGTATCAACGAACATGAGAACAGGACTTCACTGAACTGAGAAACCTGGTCTCAGGTGTGTGAAGAAGGTGGGCCTTCCAGTGGAGGATCACAAAAAGGGAAACCTGGATACATGGAAAAGAAACAGGTTGAAGGCAAGCCACAAGTGCTCTTTGAATACATAACAAGGGAATCCACTTAACATGGCAAGAAACTTGTGTCAGACTGCCAGAAATCAGTACCTTGGTTCTTTAGTCTCATTTTGTCCCAAATATTCTTGAGAATCACCCAAGTTGCGTGGTTCTAAAGAATACAGCAATATCGGTTTTAGGAGAGAGGCTGTATAGCTTCATTTTTATCATGAAGCTATAATAATTTATTGAAATTAAAATCATGGGATTTTAGAGATTGTGCAGTCCCCTTATTTAATAACTGCATAATCTGAGGGCCAGAATGGCCTGTGACAAGGCCCAGTAACACATGTCATGAAAGGCAGAACTGGGGTGAGACCCAGTCTCCAGCCTCCAGCCATCCGAATAACATGTGACCCTCATAGCTAAAGATCCACATCCCAAATTGTCTCTAAGTCCTCAGCAAAGGCCACATGCTGAACTTTGACGCAGCTTCATACAGTTTGGACAAAAGGCATCAGGGGCAAAAGAGGCAATTTAATTTTCTAAAAATAAATTAAAACATGGATTTTTATAAACAGCTGGTATTGGCTATCACCACATGCTGTGCTAGGGTGAGGTGAGCACTGCTTCTAAAAATATTAAAGCTTCTTTGATGGAATTGGATCTGAGATCAATTGTTAGCTGGTAACCTATACAAAGCCTTGCTTCACATGGAAGCTCTATAAAAGCATAGCTGGCAAGATTTCATCCAGGAATAGTTAGTGCGCTATATGCAATTCTCCCTTGAGCTGGACACAACCTACTCAGAACTGTGCTGGAAAGTAAAGCTAGCCATTGAACGAAAATCCTCTAAACATGCTGCTGGGTTTCTAGCTTCAAATGTACGCTGTTATTTTATCTGCTCTCACCTTAAGATTGTCAAATCAGAGTCAAAAAGTCTGAAGTCACAAACGTAAGCTGTACCTCAGGTGACACCCGCACTTACGCATACTTAACACACACAAATTAATACACACACACAAACCAACTAAAGTTACCTGGTCGTCTCCAGAACTAGAGATGTATTTGTAAGAGTGGCACTGTGTGTGAGAAATAGACTAATGGTCCTACTCTACTAGAGCCTTCCAGAAGGTTCTATTTGGGTTGGGAGTGTTAGGGAGGTGAGTGGACAGGGAGAAGAGTCACATACTTCTTGAACAGCCTTGTGCCAGCGACAATGCTAACTGCTTGATCTATTTGGCTCCCTTAAACTACAACCCATACCTTTGAATGATGTAATCATGTTCAGAAGAGGAAATTGAGACTCAGGAGAGCTTAAGTTGCCCATGGTCACAAAGTCTCATCTCTGACATTCAGTGACTTGTGTGCTGTACTGCAAAAACAATTCCTGGAAGGCAGGACACTGCTTTGAACCAGGAGAACTTAGAGCTCTTGAATCTCCTATGCACTCATTTTCACAACCAGCCTGTGCAATGTCTGGAAAAAAACAAGGAATGTGAGGTGTGAAGAGGTTAGAACACTGCAGAGAAGAGGCCAAAGCCACACCTTCCCAGAACTCCTGGTATCACTGAGTCCCTAGTGCAGCAAAAAGAAACAATTCTCCACAGTTCATGTGTGAAGAGCCATAGGACCACTCTGGATGTCAGGTGTCTTGTCAGCTAATGTCACCTGAAGCCGTTACCTCAGAAATTTTTTTACCTGTGTTTGATGATTCGTTTACACACTTATCACAGAAGGATGAGGGGCACGGTAGGATAATAAATTCCTTTACCGTCTCAGAATACCATCAGAGCACAGCCACAGCAATTTGTTTTCTTAACTGACAATAGACATTGCATTACATACAAATTTCATTCCCAGAATTAAAATCCCTGAGCTTTGGGTTTCTATTTTTCATGCCAATGAGGCTACGTTAAAAATCCCTTATAATTGTGATTACTTTAATTATTTCTAATTTTAAAAGTCAGATAACAGATGGGGTCTGCTTGCTAACACTTCACTTCTGCTAGTACTTTTCTTTCTCTAGCTGAGTCACTGTAGGCAGGAAGGCCCTACATTCTGGCCTTCACTTGAGACCAGCTCTCAGCGGGGCTGGGAAGGAAGATGCCAGCGCAGTGGCCGGGGACGGAGCACGTTCTGAAAGCTCCGCCATGATCCCCCCAAAGTGCAAGCTAGCTCTCTGCCTCACAGGAAGATGACCTGAAAGTGGCCCCTGAGCACTACCTATGCTTCGGGGTGACTTTTGGTGCCACAGGATGAAAAAGAGGGAGCAGAACTGGAGGACGGCTTGGTGGGTGCTGTGAAAATGACAGCTGGTGTTTTTGTTCCTTGAGTGCACTGAGAGAACACTGGTGTTGGGATCTGGCAGAATCTACTGGTAGCCCAAGTTCCTCTGTTCAACAGCTTGAACATGTTATTTAATGTTTAGTCCCTACCTTACAGAGCAGTCATGAGAACTGAATGAGGAGAGGTGCACACAACACACAATCCAGGGCCTGACACAAAGTCAAGGAGAAAGAAAGTCATCCTGGCTCAGAGCCATGCTCAGGGAACTGGAGGGCATCAGAGGAGAAAGGAAGACAAAACCTAAAATGGTGCAGTAAGAAGAGGCCATTTTCAAGGCCTACTCCCCCAGACTCTTCCACAATTAAAGGGCTCAGAAAGCTATGAGAGACACAGCAGGCAAAGCCAGTTCTCCACAGGAAGGTGGAAAAGACACACTGGAGACCGTGCGTTGGAGAAGGGCTGCTGTGAAGACCTGCTTTGGGATCTGCAGAAAGCTGTAGGAGCTTCTCCTCAGAGAAACATACGAGGTCTGACAATTACGTTCGCGAACTTGTTCCAACGACGTTGCTAACCTCTTTTGATATCAGAAGGATTTTTCATCATGAATTTGTACCAACCAGACAAATAGTTAGCCAAGTTTACTACTTGGAAGTGCTGAAAAGAGCGAGTGAAAAAGTTAGACGACTTGAACTTTTCGCCAACAATTCATGGCCCTTGTATCACAACAATGCACCAGCTCACATGGCACTGTCTGTGAGGGAGTTTTAGCCAGTAAATAAATAATTGTATTGGAGCACCCTCCCTACTCACCTGATCTGGCCCCCAATGACTTCTTTCTTTACCTGAAGACAAAGGAAATATTGAAAGGAAGACACTTTGATGACATTCAGGCCATCAAGGGTAATAAGAGGACAGCTCTGATGGCCATTCCAGAAAAGAGTTCCAAAATTGGTTTCAGGTGTGGACTAGGCGCTGATGTTGATGCATAGCTTCCCAAGGGAGTACTTCAAAGGTGACCATAGTGATATTCAGCAATGAGGAATGTAGCACTCTTTCTAGGATGAGCTTGCGAACATAATTGTCAGACCTTGTATTCACACACACGAGTAACATTATGCATTTCATTTCATTCCTGACTTAATGGCCTTCAATTTACTGGTGAAGGTTAGCTGGCATGTCTCTTGAAGTAACTGCACTAGACTGCCATTGTTTTACTTAAAAAAAACAACAACAAATAAAACAAAAATATCATCTCTGCCATCTGAAAATCCAAACACATGCAGCCTTTGACAAAATGACAAAAACAAAAGCGGAGCAGGAAATGTGAGAGATGAGCACACAGCCCAAGTACTGCCTTTCTGAAGCCACACTCAGGCCCAGTAAAGCCCCTAGTGGGGCAGCTGTGTGGTTCTCTAACCTCAGGCCCTCTCCCCAACTGCCCCTCACCAAGGTCCCCTTCCACATCACTTCTGGTGTTTCCAAACCTGGCCTCAGGCCAGAGGAAATCTGGAAATCCTCATATGGGGTCAGATCCTGACATATGGAGGCAATAGAAGGACCAGGTGCCAGGTAGAGGTCAGAACCCATCCCAGACCTGCACCTGCCAAGATATAGATACACAAACACAGGCTCCCACACGCTCCATCTGCTGTGTCCTCGGGCCAGAGCCTCCCTCTGTGAACCAGAACCAGAGAAACAAGAGGATAATGCTCCCACCCCCACAGAAGAGCCCATTCGCTCAGATAAGGACAGCTCAGGTGAAGAAGTCCAAAATAAAGACCAGAAGAAAAAGAGCAGCTTTTCTGCTCTGCTTCATCAATTACAAACAGTGAGACTGATTTGTACAGTTTTCCCTAATTGCCTTGGAATAACCCTGGGGTTTAAGGGCATACTTCCTGGGTCTGGTTTTCCATGAGGATACAGAGTGACCTCAGCTGCTCTTTCACACTGAAAAAGTACCGTGTTTCCCCGAAAATAAGACCAGGGCTTATACTGTATTTCCCTGAAAAATAAGACCAGTTCTTATATTAATTTTTGCTTCAAAAGACACATTAGGGCGTATTTTCAGGGGACGTCTTACTTTTTCATGTACAATAAATCTACATTTATTCAAATACAATTATGTCATCTTCTTCTGGAACATCGTCATAATGTACTAATGCATCCGTCTGGCTGACGATCTTAACTGGGTCTTATTTTCAGGGAAACACGGTATACCCTCAATATGCGAAGCTCCATATAGGAAGCTGACTAAGAAGGAAGACGTCTACCTCCCTTCGAGCCCCAGCAATTTCCATACCTAGGCCACTTCTAGAGGGCTCACTTACCGTCTTCAGTCTTTGAATTTCCAAGACCAAGGTGAACGAGTATGGAATTGAGAGACAGAAAAGCTGGGCTGAAGTCCCGGTTCTGCCACTTTTTAGCTGTTTCCCCCTTCAGAAAGTTACTCTCTTTGCCTGGTTTCATCACCTGTAAAATGGAATTAATCTCTCCCCAATCACCACCTAAGGCTACTGTCAAGATGATCCCATGAGGGGACAGGTAAGAGTTTTTAAATAGCTCCAAACAGTAAGGAAATGTCAGAAACCATCAGGGGAATTGTGGGACGATGAGGGTAGGTAGGTTGTATGAAAGAAACCATGTGTTCCCACAGCCCTGCAATTATGATTCTGCTCATGCCACACCACAGTACCCGGAGGAGCTCCCAGACCAGGATTCAGTCAACAACAGATGGGGGCCAGTGGCACCCACAGGCTGCTCCCACGGAGGGAGGCGGAAGAGCCTCCTCTCACCTGCTCCACTTGTTTTTTCACGCATGATGATCAATGTTAAAGGAGAGCGTGCAGAGCTTGGTGAGACAGCAGGAAAACTCAAAGTGCAGGCGTGGGAGAGTGAAAGGATAGAGTAACACGTTCATTAAAATGCCGGCCAGACCCCTCCCAAAAAGGTATAGCCAGAAGGAAAGGGACACCATCTGTCCGGCTAACTCTAGCCAAAGCTTACAAATAAATCAAATAGAACAATCTTCATCTCAGACATACTCTGAATATATATTCTTTACTGAACAACTGCAAATCAAAACTGCCCTTCTCCTACACCCCATAATTTCAACTTGATCCAAAATTCATCAACCAAGCAACTGGAAGTTTCCAAAGAATTGGCCCAACACTCAGACAGCTGAGAGGATCACTGAAAACGTGTACCTTCAAGGGCCGTACACTTTTTCCGCTGAAAAGAACCTGGGCTCCTCAAAGAAACGGCTGATTCCAGGGCCGGGACAGAGTATATACAAGATGATCCTGGAACATCTCCTTATGCCAGAAAGTAAAAAAAAGTTCTCAAAGAAATAAAAAATGATGGGGAAAACACCATGTGGACATAAGAGCCAGACTGAAGGGGCTCTCACTGACCAACGCTGGGAGAATTCGAGCACCAAAATAATTGATTTGGGTAGTGATTCATAAACCATTAGAAAACAGGAATTCATATGTACATACCAATAACTCATAGACAGAAAAATAGAAAGGAATGAAGGATCAGATTGGGAGAAAAAGAAAACAATTATACAGTGCAGACCTGGACAACACCTTGCCAGAGTGACTAGAGTTAACACCACCGGTGGGCATTATTTGCCTTCAGATGTGACATGCCGAGAAGGACACAACCTATAAGACATTCCAACTGAGATTGTAGAGCCAGCATCTAATCATGAGGAAACATCAAACAACCCCAAACTTAGGACAATTCTTTTTTTTTTTTTTTTTTTTAGGGAAAAGGGATATATATCTTAAACACTGTCAATGTCATAAAAGACAAAACATGGCTGTGGAAGTGTTTAAGAAAGATAGTGAATGAAACAAAAGGAAGTATCTGACCCTAGACCAAACCCTGTATTGAAGGGTAAAATATTATAAAAGATATCACTGAGTTCACTGACCAAAGTAGAATATAAATGTTAGATTTGATTTTAAAAAATAAACAAAAAACACATTATATGAATGTTAAATTTACTGAAGTTGATGATTATATAAGAGAATTTCCCAATTCTTAGGAAAGAAATATTTCGGTATTTAGAGGTAAAATATCATGAATTATATAATATATATACTTAAAGTGGTTCAGAAAAACACACTGTGTGTAGGGGGTGTGTGCATGTGTGCGTGTGTGTGTGTGTGTGTGTGTAATGATTCAGCAGCAAATAGGGTTAAATGTTAACAGCAGGTGGATCTGGGTAAAGGGTACACAGGTGTTCTTCTGTAAGTTTGAAATTATTTTCAAGTAAAAAATAAAACACAGAACACATGTTCTCTCATTCTCTGATTACATTCTTCTTGAAACACTGTAATGCCTTAGCTTCTAGAACATTAGTCTCTTTCAGATTTCCCACTTCTTTTCTAACTTCTCCTTCATGGGCAACTGTTAAACTCGCTCCCTAAAATTAGTGGGTCTCTTGTTCTCAGTTTACACACTAGCCTACACAAAGGTCTTTCATTCACATCCAAGGTTTGAACTACACATGGACACAATACCACCTAAACCCATATTTCCACCCACTCTACTTACTGGATTTCTCCACCTAGATTCTCACAAGTTCCTCAAACACAACTCAATCCTGCCAGGAACATAGCTTCTAGATCTGGGGAAGATTCCGACATAGCTTGGGACCTGATAAAGCAACACCACAAGACACCAACCTCTTATTCCTCACTCTTACTTACCACTAAGGGGACCCTCAGATGCAAAGGAAGGGAAAAAGAACAGACCGATGCTTTATTTCACACTTCCAAACACCATAAGCTAAAGGACAATGATTAACAAAAATCTCCAGAGAAAACAGAAGAACTGAGGAAGGAACAGGTATAATTTCACTCTGCAATACAACAGCCGGTGTAGTCCTCAGTCTCAGGAACCACAAGAGATGTCACAGTTCTAACGTCCCAAGCGCATACCCTGCCAAATGAAGGAACAGCACACTAGGCTGGAGACCCATTAATTTTCACCCACCATGGCTGCCTCTCCCCTTCCTTGTTTTGAAAATCAGGGCATCAAGGGCACTCAGTTTCTCAGGGAAGAAGATAGGCCAGATCTGTATCAGAAAACCACAGGTATTATTCAATCCCAGTTAATATTCTTTTACATTTTCAGTTGGTGTCACTTTTTTTTAATCTTTGTAGAGGGTTACAAAAAATAACTTGCGGAAATCTCTGATGGAATGCAGCGTCCCACAGGTAGAGGCTGAATCTGGAAACAGGAGATTTTTCACTCACAAGTGGCCTGGTACCCAATTCCAAACGTCCCTATTACTATGGGAACATTTTTAATCAAGGTACTTCTTTAGAAATCCTCTCCCTTTTAAGAATGCTACTGAAATTAGTACCCAGCCCTGGGAGATCTCTGATTAAGAACTGGACGCTATCCTCCCATTTGGACATTGCAGATGGCTTATTTGCATATTGCCATTCTCCTAGTTGATGACTGTTTGGGGGATATGGAAAGAGGCAGATGGGTGAACAAACTTTTTTTTTTTTTTTAATGTGTCACTCTGGCAAGTAACGAGGGCAATAAATAATCCCTAAATAATAAACTTTCATAACAACTCATAATGCAAATCCATTAAAAGGTCACCAGGGAAAGATCAATTTATGAACACACAAAATTTCAAAACAACAAATAGAGATAGCCTGAGTCTAGTTTTCCCAAAATTTACATTTGGGAATAATCCAAAAATAAATCCAATCCAATGGCTCTAGAAGCAGGAATTAGTAACGTTAAGAAAATTACACAAAATAGGGCCATTGGCTGTGGAAAATCAAGGTGAAAAAACTACAAAAATTAAAGGTTGGAGAGTAAAATTTTTACGGGGCTAAGTGAAAAACAAAGTAGAAAACTGAGACAATTACTGGCATAATTCTAGTCAAAAAGTCATCCTAATTTTGCCCCAAATAAGTAGATAATTTAAAGTAAAATTTGTTTTTGCCCTGAATTATTCACATAATGGCTTTAATTCTCCATTACTTATCACACCAAGAGAAGAAAAAATGCACATTGGAGAACAGGCATCTTCTAGTGAATTCCAGGGGGCTGTGCCATTATCAGCCAGATTTTGGCAAACTTAACCTTAAATAATTGGAAATATTATCCTGGCATCAATACTTTGAGAGTTAAAGAATAATGATCATCATCGCCACTTTCTTAGCCGATTAGATTTGTAAAAATTCTGGGCACTATTCTGTGAGAATCGGGTACAGAGCATAATGAAATAAAGACACCGTACACAAAGTCATCGTATGACTGGGATTATAGACTATGTTACAAACAGTAGGAAGTCAGTGATGGTGTCACAAAGATCCTCAGCACAACACGTAACCCACTGGTTGAGGAGAGGTAGGTCTAGCACATATTTGGTGGACATAAATTAGCACAAGAAAGTAATTTTGCAATATGTACTACAATCCAGTGATTTCAGTGCTGGTCTGCCTCCAAAGAAATAACCCTGAATGCTAAAGACTTCCACTGTAAAATTATCTAAAATAAAGAAGAAAAAAAGTCCTTTCACAGAGTATTGATTATGCAAATAATGGTGCAATCATACTATCAAGTTGTCTGTCGGTATTAAAATGAGTTTTTAAAAGGATCCAAATCACACAAATTTGTATGTTTGATACATGAAAACCATAGCAACCAACTGAAATTTTGTCAACATCTTTAAAAGCCATGAAACTTTCACATAAACTACACATTGTAAATATTTAAAGAAAATCATTTTCTGATAACTACCAGGGTAAATTTGGTGAGCTTCAAAGCTAATAACTTCCCACCATATGGGGGATAATGGCCTTCTGAGCATCTCCATCTTTCAATCTAACCCACAAAACTAAAGTCATCTCCACCTCCCCCAAAACTTGCTCCTCTTTCTCCCCTGGTCTTTCCCAACCAACTAATGGTACCACCATCTAGCAAGCTACTCAAGTCAGAAAACCCAGTCTTGTCCCTCTTCCTTCACATTCAATCACCAAGTCTGATGAATTTCCACTTGAAAAACCTTTCTGATCACTCCATTTCTCTTCAACCCCATTGCTGGACTGTCAGCTAAAGCCACGATATTTTTCATGCCCAGGTACTGCACCAACCCCTTAATGGCTGTCCTTCAAAGTAGCTGAGTCAGGCTCTGTCCAGTTTCAGATCCTGAGTCTGTCACTTAGTAGTTGTTTGTCTGTGATCACGTTACTTACCTTCTCTGTGCTTCAGTCTCATGAGTTACTTTGAGATAATAATAGTACCCACTTCACAGGGTTGCTGTGAGGGTTAAATGAGTTAATATATGTAAATAATTAGCACAATGCCTGACACCTAAGAAACACTACAAGCATTTGCAATTACTGTTATTATAAAGATGCTCACCGCCTCCCCAACACAAAGGGCAGTGTGGGGTGCACAGATGCTCCATAAATATTCATTAAATGACTATTTTAGGCATACACTGATCACATATCAATACTATTCTGACCAAAATATTCCCTAATGCTGGATAGCTTTATTTCTGCCAACTCTTCATAATAATTTGAAATAGAGCCACAATTATTTAACTTCATGAATCAACCTGAAAAGAAAATGGTTATCAAATTAAATTTTTGAAATTAAATGTTTTAAAAATCAGTTGTTCCAACTATTTAATTGGGGTGCTTTATCCCCACCCACCCCAGGAAATTTCTTTACTTTTATCTTTAGCTTCTGACAAATTAAAAAAGCATACTAAATGTCCAGCCATCTACCCATCTTCTCAGAAAACAAACTACTACGTCTCAGAATCTGAAATTGGTAAAAAAATATTTTAAGACTCAGCGCTGATGAGGATGAAATACTAGTGGCAGCTTATATGAAGAATCTGTAAAAAGTTATACACTCTAAGCAATTCTCTTTAAAGCTATTCCCTAAAGAAATAAGCAGAAATGTGGACAAATATTTATACATAAATGTGTTCATGCCAATGTTCTATTGTGAAACACTGAAAATAACCAAAGTACCAACAACAGAAGACTGTTTAAATAAATTATGGTTCACTCAACCATTATTTTCACTGTTTAAGCAGCCATTTAACAATCAGACTTTAAAAATATTTAACATAAATAGTTATGTTAAACCATAGAGAAGGGTGGGAAGAAGAGGGCTGGAAGGAAATACAACCAAATGCAAAGGGCAGTTTTCTCTAACTACTGAGATTATGGACGATGCCCTTCTTTGGGTCAGAGTTCAAAGCCCAGCTCTGCCATTTACTGGGTATGGGATCTTGGGTTAGTTACTATGCTAGTTTCCTCATTGTAAACAAGAGAATTCTGAAGCTTAGTTAATACATGTAATGTGTGGAGAACAGCCCCTGCACACAGTAAGTAAGCACTGTGCAGATGAACTTCTTCTCAATGATCTTGTGTCATTTTTGGAATTTAAAAAATCAATGTGCATTACTAACAGTTCCTAATTTCTTAAAAGAAACCAAATCTGGCAAAAATTTAGATTAACATGTAAGTCCACAATCCCTTATCAGAAACCTTTGGGGTTTAGAGTATCTTCAGATACAGAATTTTTCAGATTTTTAGAAAGAAGACACAGTGTGTTGAGCATTCTATATAAAACCGGAAGACAGGTCTGCAATCAAATACATTGATGATAAGTGAGTGCAGGTGAGGTTTTACTGCTAAATACATTATGAAGAAACTTCAAATTTTCAGAGCTTTTAAAATTGCAAAATGTGACTAAGGGGTCCTGAATCTGTATTATCAAATGCTAGCATCATGGCAATATCAGCAGTCCCAAATGGCATATGATGACTTAGGTCACTTCAGATGCTTGGACAAAGAAATAATGACAACTTCCTAAGTCCTCAACCCTGGTAGGTCCCACTAGAGCAGGTTTATCAATGGGTACTACTGACATTTTCAACTGGATTTTGAATTCTTTGTTGTGGGGTTTTGCCCTGTGCCTTGTAGTACGTTTCGCAGCCTCCCTGATGGTCAGTAGTACCTTCTCGGTCGTGAAAACCAAAAATGTCTCCAGACATTGCCAGATTTCCCCAGAAGAAAGTGGAGGAGGGGAGGCAAAATCACCTTTGGTTGAGAATCAGTGCATGAGCAAAAAAAAGTCTACCTTTTGCCATCACAGATTCCATGACAGAACTCCAAGCTGCAACTTGTCCTGCAACTTATTTTATGGTCTCACCACTCTACTTCACCACCTACTATACCCTACACCCCTGGCAAAATGAACTTGCTTTGTCCCCAAGTACATGATTCCATAACTCCAGGCTTTCGTTCACACAGGGCTGCACCCAGAATATCTGATCCCACCTGCCTTCACGTCCACCAACAGAAGATGGTCCTGACATACAGCTTTCCAAATAAGGCGTTCATTTTTCACATTAAGCCTAGGGACCAGAGTGGTGAGCAAGCTACAGGTATCCAGAAACATGACCCCAAAGGCAAGCAATCTGTCAGCTGGAAAAACCAAATGTTTAGCTAGTTTTCACTATCTGTAAAATTGGGGAGACAGGGAGCAATCACACAGGTCATCATTTCCCAAACTCGTTTTGCCCAGAAACTGTTTTGACAGATGTTAACAGGTATCTGGGAAGATGTGATGCTCAAATTAAGTACGTAAACTTACCTTTAACAGTTTGTTGTCTTTGTTGTTGGAACCAAGTGAATACTTTAACTCTTTAATATGCTAATTATTTTATGAAACTCCAAGAGAAAACAGAAAACACTGCATTTCCCAAGCTTATTTGGCCATTAAATCCTGTTTCCCTTTTCCAATAATGTCTACTTCCCTGATGCAGGTTCCAAGGGGCACCAGTCTGGGAAGCAATGACAGAGCCCTAACCTCAAGGGACAACCCTAAAACCACCTTTCAGCTATTGGTTTCTACTTCTTTCTAAACAAATCTACCTATGGGTACAATTTCATAAATGGCAGCATTATCCAAAAGAGCAAGTTGAACACATCTTAAATGTGCACCAATAGCACACTGGTTAGTAGGTTAAGGCATAATAACAATAGCAGAATATAGCCCGACATGAACCAATGAAATGCTCTCCTTGTACGGATACAGAGTAATCGACAAAGTACCTGAAGTGAAAACAACTAGACAGAAGATTATGTTTTGCAGGCCACCATTTACATAAGAAAGGAAGGGAAGGAAATGAGAAGAACATACACAAATTTGCCAATACATGCGTGGACTGTCTTTGCAGAGAAACACAGGCTAACAGTGGCACTGGTTGCCTCCAAGGAAGCGGACTAACCAGGGGGAGGAGAATAGAAAGAGTTATTGGTGTCTAACCTTCTGTACTATGCTGACTGTATTACAGATTTAGAAAGAAAATTAACGTTAAAAGTAGCTATGTAAACTACTTTTCTAGTCTCTAGAATAGAAATTAAAATTAAGATGCACTAATATGCTAAAACTGCAGGATGCATTGGGAAAGAGGCAGAATAAGGAACTTACCAAATCAGCGATATGATTTGGAAGGCTGATACCTTCGCATTTTTAAAATAATAAATAAAGAAGGAAATACTTTTTGATAAAGCAGTAACATTTTATTCCCCTTCATGATTTCATATAGATTCATGATCCACCTATTCACTTTGCTCTGTCATTTGTAGCCTCCTACAATTCCCAAGCCCTCGACCTCCTCCCTCACCCATCACTTCACAAAAATAAAAATACCGCCTCCACAAAAATTACAATAGCTTCTTTGATTAGTTTAGTGCATATAGAATTCATTTGGACAGATTACTCCTTGTTGTTTCCAATTTTTAAAAAGCAAGCATCACTACAACCAATTAGCTACATACAGTTGAAGTTGTCCCCGAATGTTTTCCCCCAATGGAACAAAATGCAGCTGCCACCATCCTGAAAAATGTGTCACTGATTCACTGTGTATATCATATAAAGACATCATGCCTCTTTGCTAGCACTGCATTTCTTTAAACAAAAACAAAACATAAAGCTTCCTAATTTATCTTTTCCCAGGAACCTGAGTGCTTCATCCACTGTGTGATACATGTTTACACAAAATAGCTTAGAAATAAATTTTCCTCAAAACATTAAGGCTCGTGTAAGATAAATAAAATGATGGGTAAATATCTCTCCACTACCGAACAAAGACCTCATTAATTAGGGAGACCTGGAGAAAGCAGAATGCTGACTGCCTCAGAATTTTTGATTCCCATAAACACCTTTCTGGGTCCTACCACTGAGAGCTATACAACCTGCTCTGCAATGAAGAAAGTGAAAGGTGCAAAGCTATTTTTTAAACTACTAGAGCAAACTACCAACTGATTCAAATTATTACACTGCCACTTGACTGAGTTCTACAAGGTCGGTGTTAAATTTTTTCTAAAGAAAAAAATAAAACGAATTATTTTCTAGTTTTTTTCACAATGAGTATATTTTAATAGAGAGAAATAAAAAGCAAGGTGTTATAAAGGGAACATTCAAAGATGGAAATATTATACATTTTTTAAAAGGCCAATTTATTCATAGAAAACATAGGTGGTCAAGTATATGGCTTTATTTGAGAATGGCTAAAAGATCCAGAAAACACTTCTGGAAAAACTGACTTTAGGCAGATCCATAGCCTCACCTGTCAGTGTTCACCAGAAGGCCAACCTTTGAGTCACCAAGTTGTGCAAGAAACACTCAGCAATTTGTTGCTATCACCTGTGAGCACACAGCACACAACCAGTGTCCAGAATAGTTGGGAAGGGTGGCAAGGACAGGGGACCCTCGGAGCAGGGAGGACATTCTTAGATGGACCGAGATGGGGTGCTTGCCCCAATGAAGAGGTTTCATTGGCAGCTGCGGACGTCTGTGGGTCCCTGGAGGCCAGGGAAGCTTGACCCTGTACCTGGAAACGCTGCTGTACAGCTAACTGGGTGTGGGGCAATTGGAATCTTACCCTTTCTGGGCCTCAGTTTCTCCATTTATAAAACAGTAGCGGTAATAACGATAGTAACAGCAATACACAGCTCTCAAGGTTGTTACATGTACATAGTGCTTACATACACTCCCTGACATGTAAGAGGTTCTGAACGAATGTTAGTTGCCTGCTCTTTTTCCCCAGAGCTTGACCTATTACAAAAAATAGCTATCGTGTCCCAATTCCAGGGCCACCAAAGATACTGACACAAATCTTAATAGGCCAGCCCATCCTGCTCCCTGAAACCCAGCCAAGTCAATTTCCTTGATGTAAGGGTTCAATCCAATCTTTCCTATTTCCTCCAACAGAGGGATCTGGCTAACTCAGTCATGTTAATTTCCATGTCAAACAGAGGCAAAGATTTTTATCTTTTTTTCCTCTTTTCAGAAACCGCATGTTTTTAGCATTAGAAACAGAAATGCACATACGCACAACAGCAACTTTGATGGGACATTGAGGAAGGACAGAATGCTTGTGATTTGCTGAGAATGCTCATCACCATCTAGCACCTAGAAAAATAGCAGTCAGGTTAAAGAAAAAACATTACATCCCAAGAGATCTGTTAAGAAAGCATGTCCCCAAAAGTTGAAAAAAAAAAAAAAAGATATAAATGGCTTTTTGCCCACTGCCTTCTCAAACAGAGCCAAATAATGGAGTCTACCCATCAAAGAGGGAGAGGGAGAGGGAGACGAGAGTATAAAGGAGTACAAAACACTTCAGAAAGTGACCACACAAGATCTTTTGCATTGTTGTCAGTCATTTGAGTTACCAGGCAGCCAGCCAAGGGAGGCACGGGTAATTTAGTGGCATTGTGATGAACTTGGGGAGGAGAGAAGAGGGAAAGGGAAAGCTTTTCACATTGTGAAAGCCAAAATAAGAATTTCTAAATGACTGTGTAATAAATACCCAAAGAACTGGGAAATGCTAACCTGAGTCCTGTGCAGGTATAAAAACATCTTCCTGGCCTTCTTTCCCCGGTCATTACCTGCATTATGAAATGATCACTGGAAAGCCCAAGAACCAAACAAAGATTTTCCCCAATCAGTAAGGTATTCTGCATGACAAATTTCTTGAAAGGTCTTTAAATATCTAGAGGAACACAAACTTGTCCTTTCGTTGACAAAAATTTCAGAGCTTAGCACAGACAACAAAGGAAAGAATGCTGTCTTCCTCTGGGGAGATTAAAATGGCCAAACATGCAGAACTGCAGGGAACAGACTGCTTGGGGGAGGGACAATCATGTGGTTTCTTGCCAAAAATAGAGCCATTGTTGTTATTTATCAGAACACAATATTTTGTCATTTTAATTTTCACCAACATCCACTGGATATTTTGTAAAGATAGGCATAGTTTTCAGCAGAGCGTGGATGGTATACCACAGCTTTCATGGAAACAGTGGTTGAAAATTAAGGAATCCAAACTTCATTTGAAAAGAAAATGGAAAATACCAATATTTTATTTCTTCCACTGAAAGCATGTACGATGCCCCTAATATTCCATTGTCCCACAGTTCTCAGATTCTAGAGCTTGTAGTGTCAGGAAAGCAACAGTTTCACTAGGAAATTACTCTTGTTGACTCTTAATGTACAACAAGATTGTCTCAGTCTCAAGGCTAAGAAAAAAAGGCAGCATAGCGTCTCCTTACTCCTGCTCAAAATAAAGTACAATGACAGCAAAAGAAAGAAATGAAGTGCTAATAAATGCCACAGCACGGATGGAGCTTGAAATCATTAAGCAGAGTGAGAAAATTCGTACACAAAGGACCACATATTGTACCTCTTTCATATGGGAGATGGACAAAATTGGCAAATCACATCCATAAAGGCAGAAGTACGCAGGTGATTGTGAGGGCCTTCCAGGAAGGGGGTGGGCACTGCAAGGAAAAGGCCAGTGTGTGCTAACAGGTATGGTGTTTCTCTTGGGGATGATGAAAATGTTTAAAATTGATGTGCTGCTGGATGCACAAGTCTGTGAATACACTAAAAGACATTTAATTGTACACTTTAAACAAGTGAGTTACATGGTCTATGAATTATGTCTCATTAAATCTATTATTTCCAAAAAGTAAAATGAGACACACTCACATTTACAAACAGGCACAAAACGAAATGTGTCCTTTCAGTCTCTCACACACACATACCCCTCTCCTTATTTTCAACTGTACGATCTCTTGTCCTCTAAATTCTAGAGCTATGTTTCACAAATTTAAGGGACATGAGAATCACCTGAAGACCTTGTTAAAGAGTAGGTGATAATTCCTTGGTCTGGGGTGCCGCCTGCGATGCTGCATTTTTTAACAAGCTCCCACGTGTGCACAGTCAGGAGGGTTGTGTCCTTATCACACACTATAGATGTTGTACCACATACACGGACTCAGCCCCTTCTAAAGCACTCAGCACTGACCAGAGCTACAGCCACGAGTCCGGCCACAAGCCACACCCAGATGTATCAAAGGAAGGGCCTTTCCTCCCTGTCACTCCCATGCCCAGTCTCCAGGGCCAGGAAAAGAGGTACTGTAACCACTGAACACTTGGACTTCCGACACCAGGGGCTTGCCCTCTGCACACCCTCAGCTGTCGCGAGACCTTCCACCACGCATGGCCTCAGCCGAGCTCATTTCCTCGTATTGGAGCCAATACCACTAGCTGCCGACTTCACAGAGTCATGTCCAGGAAAATAAGAAAATGCATGCAAATAGAGTCTTAAGAACAAATACTTTATGGTGGGCAGAAAGTGTTGAGATAGGCAAGTTGTTATTTCAATTTCCCTGGTGGATGCAAAAGACAAATTGGGCAACTCTGGGGCCCGGGAGGTCCTGCCGCCTCCTTCTGTGGGCACTGAAGGCCAAGGCCAGGCTGCCCCCCTCTTCACCCCTCCTAACAGGTCTTAGTGAAGGCAAAGCCAGTTCCAGAGAAGGAAGACTTCCGCGACCAAAGTTAACCAGACATGTTCTGAGAGGCGGTGAAAGCTTTAGTCCATGCCTTAAGGATCCACCAGTTTCCTGTGAGAACGTCAGTGTGTGATCATGAACTTAATAATGGCGGACTCGGTTATCAGTCATGGAGTCTCAGACACAATGTCGCATATTCAGTTCATGCACATCTCAAGCACAGGACTGCAACCACATGAACATTCAAGGTCGCTGATTACACTGTAGCCAGAAGGAACTGAAGCCAATGAAGTTCTAAATGAGCTTTCCTTTCTATTACATTGTTGTGCCCTGAGGATAAGTGAAGACTTATTTCGCTGTAGAATATATTTTAGGTTTCATGAACAATTTCAACCTCAAGCAAACATGCAAAAAAGAAACCAAAATGTACTATACTGTCTATCATGGACCTATATTTATCCCATAAAATTAGTATCAGAAGTTACTTTCATAATTATGAAACTATTCAAGAAATACAGAACTTATGATGTATTTCTCTAGAAACAGCTTCAAAACATTTAGAACACTTGTAAAAAACTATTCATCCAGTTAGTTATTACAAGACAGTCTTAAAATCAGATGCAATTACTCTATCTGTGTATTTCCTTATAGCAAAATAACTGTTAAACTTTATGAAATAAAAGACTGACAAAGCATATCTTCCTATTTGCAAGGTTATATTTGTTATATAATGTCTACACTATGAACACCAAAAACTAAATTAAAAAGTTATTTACATATTTCATGAAATAAAATTGTCATAATGATTAAGTAGAGATTTAGAGAAACAGGGAAAAAACAGTTAATTGCCAATTAAGAAAAAAGAATCTTTGCTGGAAAAAAAATGAGAGCCTTATATAATAACCTGGTGCGAGTCACATCTTCTCAGACAGTAAATGTTTAACTGCATTAACTTTAGTGTAAGGAGCCCACAACCTAGAGAGAGAACTAATGATAATATATTCACTTAAAAATGTGTTCCGATAATGTGTTCCTAAAAGAAGGCGTTTTGAAGAGGCACTACCCTATTTTAATTACAATTCTGCATGCGAGTCAGCAAACTGTAGAAGACAATTTACTTTAGAAAATTTTATAATGCCTTTGCTTGAAAAATTTGTGTGAAACTTGTACTCCTACTCCCCAATCCTCAAAAAAGAAAAAAATAAATAAACTAGACATTATTCAACCACCACAACGTTTACACCCTGGTTTTTTTAAATATGTTTTAACAGTTCAAGGATTTCCCCAACATTCTCAGCTCCCCTTGTGTGCATTCACCCTTGCCACAGTCATTGTCGTCATTCCAAATGTAGTGACCATTGAAACCAATCCAAGGCGGGTGGTAGATGAGGGTCAGGGGGATCAAATATATGGTGATGGAAGGAGAACTGACTCTGGGTGGTGAACACACAGGGGATTTATAGATGATGTAATACAGAATTGTACACCTGAAATCTATGTAACTTACTAACAATTGTCACCCCAATAAACTTTAATTTAAAAAAAGAAATCCAACAGTCAAACCTCAGCTTTTATGTGTCTCTCATCCTAAATTATAAACTCCGTGAGAATAGGAAGAGGTCTCCAACTCCCATCTTTAATTTCCCTGATGCCGTCACAGGAGACTGTCAGCCAAAACGTACTGTAAATAGAATCAGAGCCCTGTACTTACACACTTTCTGATCTTCAGAAAGCTCCTTCCTTATCACGTTCACAAATCAAGTGATAAATTAAAACATGAAAAGAAAGGAAACTACTATGTGCTGCATGCCAGACCCTGATGTGCACTTTGGTATTTAATCCTTTCAACACCCTGAGGAAACTGAAGTTTGAGAAGGTGGAACCTGCCCACAGCTAGAAAAGGTGGGGCCTCAAATCAAATCCAGACCCGTAGAGTTAAAATTGCATACAGATAACACACTGAGCAACTGAGGAAAAATTTGATTTACTGATACCACGAGCTCCACCCCAATTTAGCAAATAAATACTTGAGCAGTACACTTGCAACGCATAGTACCTTTGTTACTCACCAGGAGTTCTCAGGCAGCAAAATGACAATTTGAGAAGCACAGGTGAGCGGCATCCTACTGTGGCTTCCCTGAGTCTGCCACCCACCAATGACAGCCCAGGGAGCTCAGCTAGCGCTCTGTAATGTGCTCTGTAACTTTCTTTTAGGGAACAAAGTGTTTTCCCCATATTCTCAAACTGCGCTCAAGCACATGTTCAGGGTTGCACATTAGAGACTCACAAATTTGACACGGTCCACAGATCTATTTTTATGACCCGTAGATGTTTTTTAAACCTTTAATAGTTGCCCTTTAAAGATTAGCCAAACTGCTCTCACCATACCATGGCTACAGTGGCGGTCTTTCCAGCTCCCCACCTGGGAACACTCTGCCCCTCCTGGCAGGCTTTACTCCTCTACCTGCCTGGCTTCTGTAGGCATTTGATTTGTAAACCTGGACTTATCAGAGTTTTCTAGGTAGTGACTGGGACCCAAAAAGTGCTCAACGGGCCTGCTTAAACACAAAGTCGAGCATCTTTGCTCCTTCTTTTCAGTCCCAACCCTCCTTCAGAAAATCCCAGAAAAATGTCCCCTAACTACTTACTTGGTGCTTGGGCTGTACGGCCTTGAATATCTGGGCTCAAACTTGAATTCTCTTTCTTATAAATCGTAATCTTGAGCAAGCCATTACATCTCTGCACTGCCACTGCCACATCCACAGTACCACAGTACACATGCCATTAATACCTACTTCACTGGGTTACGAGAATCGTGGTTCATTAATAATGTCAGTTACTAGCACTGACCCTGCTGGACTGAAGCCCGCTGAGGGGAAGACCAAGCCTCCATCAGCCCTGCACCACCCACAGCCACAACAGTGATGCAGAAGTAGCAGACGCTGAGGGCCAGTGTACCATTACTGATAGGATATTGAAATAACAGATTGCTTTTATGTATCAGTGGGTCTCTTGGACATCCATCCGCTAAAACAGAGCTGCTTTACTAAAAATATGTTATTTTTTAAATTATTATGACTTAAGAGCAATGTAACCACCTCCATGGAATTTTCAATGTCTTATATTCATTGGAAGAAAAAGGGGTTTGGTTAAATTATGTTTCCACTCACATGTTGCTGAAAATAATTCCTGTTTTTCCCCCACCTAATTACAACCTGAAATCCAGCTGCCAACTCCTGTGCTTTGAGCCTTGAATAATTTTATTTCCCTTCTTGAAATGTCTATGTAAGGAGAGACAGCGAAGAATCATGAAAGCATGTCCAACTCTTTGAAAGTTCAGTGCTCTGTTTCTAACAATACTTTACCGAGGAACTGTCAAAGCAGCTTAAAATATCGCTGTGCTTCATCCAACAACAAATTGTCACTTCACTTGAGAAAGCATGAGTCAAAATGAAAGTACTAGTTGCTTCCAACCTATCTGAGAGAGAACCAAACCTGTTCATCAAAGCTTCCTTTAACAGATTTCTACAATAAAGTTTGACCATAGAGAGAGTTGTGTACAAATTCCAAGTTCAAACAAGATTTATTTCTAAATATATAACTTCCTCACTTGTTTATATACAAGTGCTAGTCAGCCCCCAAACACAAGGATTCCACTTTAATTTCAACAGATGAAAAAAGGAAAAGAAGAATCTTGAATTACTCCAGGGTAATAAATATTTCATATCATTATACATCCAGCCCTGAGCACAAGTATTGGAGACATAAAAGTATTCCATAAATCATAAAATGAACTGTATTTAATCCATAAGTTTGAATGATCAGCTTGTGATGATACCAAGTTTCATGTCATTATTTTCATGTAATTTCAACACAGGCGATTCTGCTATGGACTGAAACAAACACAAACACAACAGACTCGCTCTTGGGGCCTGCTGGAAGTTTTATCCATTCAAATTTTGAAGAAACAAGTCAAAAATAGAATTGTGTATCCTATAACATAATGTAAATATGGACAGACTATGAATAGTGGGCCTGTAAAAAACACTTTGGACAAAAGCCTTAATATAATTTAACTGACTTATGCAGCTAAACGTACTATCATTTTAAAGAGCCATAGTGAAGAAGTCCTTTTTCCCTGGACACACAAACTCTCTTCCTCTACACCAGCCCCTGCAAGACGAGAAGAAAGGGCAGCGGCTGGTGAGCACGCTCCTCTGAAGCTCTGTGTTTGCGGACGTGCTTCCATCTTTCACACGAATTCATGGGACATCACAGTGAGGCCTTGTTTCCAACTGCTTAGACTCCATCTAAACTGCCATCTCACTGCCAGGAAAGAGTTGCCTAGACAAGAAGTGGAGCTAGTCAAGACACATCCTGAATTTCACAATTTCATCTCTCTGTTATGGTAGTTATCAGCATCACAGGACAGACAACTCCTAATGCTAAACTCCTCCTTTACTAACCTAACAGAGAAAAAGGGAAATGTCAAACAAAAAATGTCGGGCAGCTCAGACTTTGGGAGAATATCAAGCTTCCACTTCACAGAGAGCATCAATTAAACCTGACATAACTTTTAAAATTGATTTTAGCTTTTATTTTTTCCCCTGTACCATATCTTTTAAGATGGCTGACAAGAAGAAACCCAGCTGGTCCAGCCATGGGCCGTTAGAGCAAGCTGACCAGCATAGTTCACATCAATTAGAAGAAAAGGACATGGCGTTCGAGCAATGGAGAGGCTAATGGTTCTCAACCTGGGTTGCATGTTGGTATCATTTGGGAAGCTTCTGGCTTAACTGGTCTGAGCACTTGTTTTAAAGCTCACCCAAGTGATGCTGACCCAGCAGTGAGGGGTGAGAATTATTGGATTAGACTACTTGAAAAAAGAATAAGCCATTACTGACAGTGGTCATGTGGTCCAGTGTAGAAACTTTACAGCAGACAATGAGTCAGTAATGGGAGGACGTTTATCATGTGGGGTCAGAAACAAAAATACTTGTGAGATAACACTAACACCTTTGTCCCTGCCTCACGCTAAGCCAAGCTCCACCTGCAGGCTGGCCAACTTCTGGGAACATAGAGGAGTCAGTGTCCCCTTCCTCAAGAGGTCGTGGACAGCGGGCTCAAGAGAACATGCCTTCACCGTCAGCCCAAAATCAGAGTTTAGCATGTCTGCTCTCAGCACTGCTCTTGAAGACTAGCACTTTGTAGATGTGAGGCCTCCTGTCTGCAGTGATGTGATGTCCCCTTAACCATTAAAACTGACCGAGCTTGTTATCATTAATCACATGCTCGGTCAGGTACTAACTTCCTTCACAACCACCACACCAAAGCAAGAAATTCACCCACCCTATCTCACACACTGGTTAACAAGGAGAGACTAAGCAACCTGGCTAAGGACAGAGAGCTAACAAGTGATTGCCACTGAGCCTCAATTCCCAGCTTCTGCAGCAGAAGCTAGTACAGCAACAATGATGGTAATAAATAGCTAACATTCATCTGTAGTGCGTGCGAAAACACCATGTTAAGTGCCTAACATGGATTGGCTCAATTAATCCCCATAACAACCTAATGAGATACTGATATGACTCCCATTTTAAAGATCTGAAAAGCATTTAGAGAATTTAATCATCTGTGTGGATTTGGGCAAGTAGTAGAGCTAGAGTGAAGTCCAGGCACTATTATTCCACAGCCTGCTTCTCAATATTCTCAGTATGTACTGCTGCCACAGAAAACTTTCTGGGTGAGCCAGAAGTTTGGAGGACAACACCCACCAATAAAGTGGGTAAATCACAACAGTTGAGAACCAACTTTCTCACCTATCAAATCAGCAGATAAAGTCTCAAGACCCTTCCAACCAATAGTTTTGCTCACTGTATCATCCCCAGGACCAACCACAGGACCCGGAGAGCCACACCCCACTGTAACAAGGAGCCAAAAAAAAAAAAAAAAAAAAAAAAAAAATCAGTGATTAACTTGGTTGATTTTTTATTGTGATAAAATATACATAACATAAATTTACCACACTAATAATTTTTTTAAGTGTACAGTTCAGTGGCATTAAGTACATTCACAATGTTATACAGCAATTACCACCATCCATCTCCGGAACTCCGGAACGTTTTTCCCAACTGAAACTCTGTACCCATTAAACACTAAGTCCCCATTCTTCATCTCCCCAGTCCCTAGCAAGTACCATTCTAATTTCTGTCTCAATCAATTTGTCTACTCTCGTATCTCATATAACTGGGATCATACAGTATTTATCTTTTCTGTGATTGGCTTATTTCACTTAGCATAATGTCCTCAAGGTTCATCATTGTAGCATGTGACAGGAACCCCTTCCCTTTAAGGCTGAATAATATTCCACTGCATAGCTATACCATATATTGTTTATGCATTCATTGGTTGATGGACACTTAGTTTGCTTCTACCTTCTGGCTATTGTCACTAATGCTACTATGAACATGGGTACAAAGGCAATTCTGGGTCTTCAAGGAGGCAAGATGGATCCAGTTTATGTTCAAAAAAGTTTTGTATCAGGAGATTTTTCATAAACAAATCAGAACTCTTCCCTCTTCCTAAACTGAGGCAAGCTCTGTAATGACAGGCCTGGGCACTCTGTAGCATGCCATAGGAATCAGAGTCACACACAGCACTGCTCATTCACAGGGTCCAGGTTCCTGTCACTAAAATGGCTTTTACACTATGACTGAAGAATAATAAACACATGCTACCTAAGGAAAATAATCTCCCAAGAAAGTACTATAATGAGGAAGAGTTGAATACACTTTCCAGGGTATTTAAAGTGCATGTTTTTTGACAGCACATCAATTTCTACAATAGCTGTAGGATTTCTTTAAAACACACTGCAGTTAGCTCAAACACACACACACACACAAAAGAAGATTTAATAATACAAGTCCTTTGATATTTTTAAGTGTATTTATTCTATTTTTTCCATTAAAGTTGACATACAATATTATATTAGTTTCAGGTGCACAATATAGTGATTAGACATTTTATATAAATTGTCTTACAAAGTGATCACCTCCATAAATCTAATACCCACCTGACATCACACAGTTATTACAGTATTATTGACTGTATTCCCTATACTATACTTTACATCCCAATGTCCATTTTGTAAATACCAATCTGTACTTCTTAACCCCTTGACTTTTTCATCCAGCCTCCAAAGCCCTCCCTTCTGGCAACCATTAAAATATACTCTGTATCTACAAGTTTGCATTTGTTTTGTTTGTTAGTTTATTTTCTTTTTCAGATTTTACTTATAAGTGAAATGATAAGGCATTTGTCTTTCTCTGTCTGACTTATTTCAATACTATAATACCCTCTAGGTCCATCCATGCTGTTGCAGATAACAAGATTTCATTCTCTTTTTATAGCTGAGTAATAGTCCACTATACAACATGTGACCAAACAATACATTGAATGTTTAAATAATATATATATATGTATGTATGTATGTATGTATGTATATATATATATATATATATATATATATATATACACACACACACATATATATATTACAATAAAAGACCCATTGCAATTAATCCCCCTCAAAATACTCCCCCTCACTTTGAACACACTTATCCCATCGTTGTTGCCACTTTCTGAAGCAATTCTGGAAGTCCTCTTTTGTGAGTGTCTTTAGTTGCTCTGTCATGACTGCCTAAATGTCTTGAAACATTTTGACTGTAGGGAAGAACCAGAAGTCACACGACGCCAGATCCAGTGAATGAGGTGGATGAGGACACACCAAACTGTTTTTATTTGACAGAAATTGCCATATACCAGAAGCGATGTGTGACATGGAGTGCTGTCATAATGGAGGATGATTTACGACATTGTTTTTTACATTGTTTTTATTAGACACTTTAAAACATACCTTCTCTCAACAATAGCTCATACCTAATTGACTGTACAGAACAAGTTGAAACTTGTCACACACTGTTACTAAGGTTTGATGAGCCACTTCCCATATTGAAAATCCCTGCCTGTCCATTGCATGGCACTTGGCAACAGCATTCACTGTAGTTGTTGACCGCAACAGAAATGCTCCATGTCACACATCACTTCTGGTATGACAATTTCTGTCAAATAAAAACATTATAATGTATCCTCATCCACCTTATTCACCAGATCTGACACCGTGCAACTTCTGGCTCTTCCCCAAAGTCAAAAAGACCATGAACGTTTTGAATCAATTCAGGACATCGAGGCAGCTATGACAGAGCAACTAAAGACACTCACGAAAGAGGACTTCCAGAACTGCTCATAAAGTGGCAAGAACCATGGGATAACTGTGTTCAAAGTGAGAGGGAGTATTTTGAGGGGGATTAATGGGACTGTATCTTTTACTGTAAGTTTCTTTTTTATGTAAACATACACTGTATTGTTTGATCTCATCTCGTATATAGGTACCACTTCTTTATCCATTCATCTATTGATGGACACTAAAGTTGCTTCCAGATCTTGGCTACTGTAAATAATGCTGCAGTGAACATATGGATGCATATGTCTTTTGAATTAGTGTTTTGGATTTCTCTGGATAAATACCCAGAAGTCGAATTGCTACCTTCTTCTTTATCTCTTGTTATAGCCTTTGTTTTAATGTCTATTTTGTCTGGTACAAGTATTGCTGCTCCAACTTTTTTTTTCCATTTCCTTTTTCATGCAATATATTTTTCCACCCCTTTACTTTCGGTCTGTGTGTGTCTTTAGATCTGAAGTGAGTCTCTTGTAGGCAGTATATGCAAGAGTCATATTTTCCTAACCATTCAGCCACTCTATGTCTTTACATTGGAGCATTTGATCCATTTAGATTTAAAGTAATTGATAGATATGTAGTTATTATTATTTTATTATTCATATTTTGATGTTTTTTTTTTTTTCTTTTTTCTCATCCCTCTAAGATTTCTTGTAATACTGGCTTGGTGGTGATAAACTACTTTAGCCTTTTTTTGTTGGGAAGCTCTTTATCTTTCCTTTGATTCTAAATGATAACTTTGCTGGATAGAGTAGTCTTGGTTGTAGGTCCTCACTTTCCATCACTTTGAATATTTCATGTCAATTCCTTGTGGCATGCAAAGTTTCTGTTGAGAAAAAAGCTGACAGCCTATGGGAACTCCCTTGTACATAACTAACTTCTTTTCTCTTACTGCTTTTAAGATTCTTTCTTTTTAACCTTTGGCATTTTAATTACAATGTGTCTTGGCGTGGGCCTCTTTGGGTTCATCTTGTTTGGGACTTTTGTAGCTTATCGGCTTGTATGTCTATTTCCTTCACCAGATTAAGGAAGTCTTTTGTTATAACTTCTATGAGTAGCTTTACAAGTCCTTGCTCTATCTCTCTTCTCCTTCTGATATCCCTACGATGCAAATGTCAGTATGCTTGATGTTATCCCAGAGGCCCCTTAAGCTATCCTCACTTTTTTGGATTATTTTTTTCTTTTTGCTGTTATGATTGGGTTTTCTGTTACCTTATTCCATCCTCTGCTTCATCTAATCTAAATTCCCTCTAATGTATTCTTCATTTCAGTTACTGTATTCTTCATTTCCGACTAGTTCTTTTTTATGTTTTCTATCTCCATTTCTATGTTTCCTATCTCTTTGTTGAAGTTCTCATTGAGATAATTGAACATACTTACAACCAGTGTTTTGAACTTGGCATCTGGTAGATTGCTTGTCTCCATTTTTTCAGTTCTTTTTCTGGAGCACTGTTCTGTTCTTTTATTTGGGACAGGTATCTTTGTTTCCCCATCTTTGCTACCTCCCTGAGTTTGTTTCTATGTATTAGGTAGGGCTGCTATGCTTTCCAGTCTTAGTAAAGTGACCTTATGTAGTAGGTGTGCTATGGGGCCCAGTGGTACAGTGTCCTTTGTCACCAGAGCTGGGCGCTCCAGGTGTGTCCCTTGTGTGGGTTGTGTGTGCCTTCTTATTTAGTTAAGCATTGATTACTGTTGGCATCTCAATGGGAGGGACTGATCCTCAAGCTGACTGGTTGTGAGGACTGGCCATGACTGGTGGAGGAGCTATTGTGCAGGGGCTGACCCTAAAGAACAGGATTTGCTTTAGCAGTGCTCTGGTGCCTGATGAGTCTACCCTTTGGGTGTGTCATTCAGGGAGATGGTGTTCTGGTGTGGTCTGAAGCTGGTACTGGATATTCTGGTTCTGGGGCCACTTGGGAGGGCCTCTGGTGCAGGCCAAGTTCAGCCACTGCCTGTACCCTACCCAGGGCCACTTGGTATGAGCAATAAAGTGATCTGCAGATGCTTGCCACTTGTGCTTAAGCTTGCCTTATTTCACTTAAGCTGTGAAATAAGGCTGGCTTCCACTAATGACTAGCTTGGGGGCTGCTTAGCAAAATGTATGGGCATGCTGAGGCCAGATGCTGCTTGTGTGGGGTTTGTGAGAGATTTCAGGAATGTCTTCAGCATGGGCCAAGACACGACATTTTTATGGAAAAGTCACTGCAAGCAGCCTGGGTGGGCCCAAAAGTGGAGTGGGGCAGGGTCTCAAGGAATCATCAGGGCAGGAGGAACAAACAGTGTTAATCAAGTTCATGGAGACTCGGAGATGGCACCTGCCTGAGACTGCATGCAGTGTGGGGGAAGGGCTCAACAATGGAACAAAATGGCAGAGAGAGCCTCCCCTCCAGCCCTCACTCTGAAGCCAGACAATTCAGTTCCTCCCCACATGATCCTGGCACCTTTTGAGCTGCTGCCCCAGCACTGGAGCTCAGAAAGAGTGAACCTGTCAACAAGTAAGTCCATGCATGTTGAGACACTTTAAGAGGAGCGTCTGGGACTGCAGTCATTCTCCAGCTCACTCAGCCACCATCCACTCATTTTTAAAACCAGAAGTTATGGGGACTTCTCTCCCTGGCACTGAAATCCTAGGCTGGGGTGCCTGATGTGGCACTGGGGCCCCTTGCTCCTCTGGAGGGACCTTCATAGCCAAGATGGCCCTCCTGATTTTTAATGGTCAAATGAGAGTGTGAGACCAGCCCGTTCCATGTCTCTGCCCCTCCTACTAGTCTCCAGGTAACTTCTTCTGTATGTCCTTAGTTATAGGACCTCTGTTCAGCCAGACTTCAGGTTGTTCTCAGTGATGGTTGTTCTTTAGTTTTAGTTGTAATTTTGATGTTGCCATAGGAGGAGGAAAGCACAGAGTTTACCTACTGTGACATCTTGACCAGAAGCACAGTCCATTGTAATTCTTACAAGAATTTTTTTTCCATTGTGGTTCAGGTGTTTCCTACATGTCCCTACTCTATTTTCCAACAAAATGGAAAAAAAAGGAGGAAAATGTGAGAGTAAATTGTCTCATTACCACTGTTTATAATCCACCTTTGCAAATCAATAATGTTTATTTTTACACTGCTTGGTGTATATGGGACCAGGGCACTCCCAATATGAGGGTTTAAGTCTCACGTGGAAGGCAAGATCTACCAGTTTGACAGTCATCAGACCTGCCAATCTTCTGGAGGCAAGGGTGAAAGAGATAAGGTGGCTGGTGGCCTCTATAGCAGAATATACTACAAAACACTTGGAGAGAGAGAAGCTAAAGTGTCACAAAAATGTTTTGGCTAAAATGTACCAAATCAGAGATAGTTTTGTATGCTTCATCATGACCTAGCCATACAATTGATTTCAAGTGTGATTTATCACTGACTCCCTACATAAAACAAAAGAATTCAGATAATAGCAATCAAATTGATATTCTACTGACTGGGTGTTTGAGTTAAATATAACTAAAACAAATGTCCCTGTATGTGACACAGCATCTTGGGGGAGACAGGACCTGACATAAGAATGCTTCTAAAGGACCAGGTAGGCTGCAGTAGTATTTAAGAAGCCACGCCTCAGGGCAGGAGAGAGGCAGGGCAGACCCAGCTTGTTTGGATCACACACTAAGAACAAATTCAAAGGTTATTGCAAGCAATTATAAAGGGGGTTAGGGGAGCCTGAAAGTCCCATGTCAAGTCTTGGTCCCACAAATTATGATCTTTTATGTCTGTAGCTATCCTGATCCTGAAGAAGGATGCTGGGCTGCCAAAAGCATCCCACCTTGAGTTGAGAGGAAAATGTCAAGGATGTCTGATTTCTTCAATCTTCTCCTCTTTAGGTCACACCAACCAATAAACACAACTCTTCATTTTTAAGCACTTTATATAAAGAATGCCAATTTGGCTTTCAAAAGTTGGGAGAGAGAGTCAGAGAAGGAAGAGTTAGGTTTCATCAAGTTAAACAAAAAGGTTTTCTGCAATGCCCTTAAAATGATGAGGTCTCAGCTTCCCTTAGGGGAAATAATCTGTAAAATCCCCAGGCCAAAAATACAACTCATGACTCACAAGCTTGACCATTTCTGTTGTATAACTACTTGAACTACTTGTAACTATTTGACAAAATTAAATCCACCACAGACAGATGAAGACTTCCCACAATGAGACTCTCTCCCCCAATCACCATATCTCAGGTTCTGAAGGGAGGGTTCAACAAGTCACCAAATAAACTGTACCACTCAAAATGATCTAAATAATTATTTCTAGCTCTACTTAAGCATTCCATAGGACCTAAAAAATAACAGTGTAATTTAACCATTGACTTGTTTTCTCCTTTATTTCTTAAAATAATAACAATAATAATTACTATCATGGTTTATTTCAATACCCAACTTCACCTTTTCTGAAGGTAATATGGGAAGATCTGATTTCTATAATGACTAGAAAGAAGATTTTACAAGGGATAAAAAGAAATACTACCATGTTTCACCGAAAACAAGACCGGGTCTTATATTAATTTTTGCTCCAAGAGACGCATTAGGCTTATGTTCAGGGGATGTCATCCTGAAAAATCATGCTAGGGCTTATTTTCCAGTTAGGTCTTATTTTCAGGGAAACACAGTATCCATATAGCCATTATACAAAATAACCACCTTCTCATAAATCTGGAGAAACATACACACACACACACACACACACACACACACCCCATGGGTACAGTTAAAACCAGCATTTTATCCTTTAAAAAAATAAACACCAAAGAGGCAAACATGAGCCAATGATTACATTATTTCACAGAAAATGGTGAGCTGCTTTTAAATCTAAAAATATCCTCTGAATATTAAGCCATGTGTTAATTTTTTCTACCTTTCATCTATTTTGCTAAATGTCCTTTGTTAACAGATTGGTTCAGATTAAAGAATAAAATATCACTTAAGACAACATGAGCTTCAACAACCAAAAAGAAACACACCTGGGCATGACAAGCACACTGAACCCCAACAGGACCTGAGCTATTGGCTGAAGAGGCCAAACGGAGCAATAGAGCTGGAGAAACAACAGGCCTGAGGCATCCAAGGAGAAGCTTGTGCAGTGCAGGTATGCAATGATTAAAAATGCTGAGGGTCACATTAATTAGGAAAATAAAATCGCAATGGTTATCACAGAGCTAATGAAAAAGAAAAAACTGCAGAAAAAAAAATTATAGCAATCCATTACCTACTGCCTGCTCCAACAGCTTATTATAATCTTCATACCCTGAAACCTAAACTCTAAATTCATGTGGCATTTTTCACCTACCTAGACAATTTCTTCCTTCTGCTCTGCCTTCCAACAATCCCTCGCCTAGGACAATGGGTAAATAATTTTTTTTTTGTTCCAATTGTGTTTCCTCATTGTCAGTTATCCTAAAACCAATCTTTAACAACCATTTCCCACAAGATCCAAAATATTGTACATATTCATTGAGCCACATAGAGTGTTGAATATTGAATGCTGCTTGTAGTTCTGAGATGAGCAAACCAGTAACTAAAAAACAACTGGATACCTTACACTGAGTGGAATAGAAACAGCATTCTATGGATATGTCATTAGCAAAATTATGCAGCTAGATTATCCCTGTTCATAGTGTGTGGAGGGCTGCTACATAATTAATACTTTATTAAACTGTTCTCTGAAGATCTGAGAAAAGATCAGACTGTGAACCAGCTGTGCTGTTTAATATTCTGTCTGAGGGAGGTGTGCGTGTGTAGGTGGTTTATTCGAAATTCTCCCTTCAACACGATATTCCCATCTTTGACACCCTGATGTTGATTTTTGCTTTTGTTTTTGTTTTGCCGTCCTTTGTCATACTGTGTCTTTTAAGGCAAAGAACATAGGACATTTAATTAAAAACAGAAGAGTTTAAGAACAGTGATTCTAAAAAGTCTGGGTTTCTATTAAACATCGATCCAGTTCATGCAGGAAGGCTTTTTGCTGTAGAATAAATGCCAGGATTCATGCAATTTTAATGAAAGGCTTCGAACCCCATTTCCTCCTTTGTATTTGACCTTCTGTTTGGTACCCTAAATATTTCAAACGTCCCTAATATCTTAATTTTTTATTTCAAAAGCTTTTTAGATTAAAAAATAAATAGAGCTATACAATCTTAGCTATTTATTCTCATTTCCTGGACAGTTTTCTTATTATCAAAAGGTATATGCTCATTCTACTTTTTTAAAGAAACAACATCCAAAAAACTTAAGAAAAACTTTCAAAAGCCCACATCTAGAGATAATTATTAACATTGAGAACTTTGTTTCATATCCCTATCCTGCCACATGTTTGGACACAGGCCATGCCCACAATTTTACATACAGGTTCAGGCTCCACTTGCCTTACTATTAAGAAAATCTGCCTTCTGCCCTGAGTACATGTATCAAGGAAAGGCATCACGTGAATAGATATAGATTATCTCATTTTTATAATAATAGCTGCATAGAACTCCATTGTACGATTACACTCGTATTTCACGACCATCAACACAGTGATGAATTGTGAACATATGCATATGTCTTTGCACACGTCTCCAATTTTCCTACCTGTGATCAACTTTAAGAAGTTCCTTAATCAAAGGGAACCTACATATTGACACACTGCCTAACTGGCTCCCAGAAAGAAGGAACCTGTAAAGTCACATAAGGAGTAACCATTGGCTCCACACTCTTGCCAAAACCAGGTTTTGTCCATCTTATTTTTTGGTTGTATGCTGTATATCTTAAACCCATTAGTCATTTCAGTCACATTTAGGATGCTTTTTTCACTTATCAGTTCTTCATTTTTATGTAGCAAAAATCAACCATCTTTTTTCCGCAGTCTTTAAACCTTATCAATCATGTTCAGAAATTATTTCTGCAACTTAAGAGAACCCATATTTTCCTTTTAGTACTTTACACTCTTTTACCTTCATATTTTTCAACTACCTTTAATTTATTTTAGTGTAAGTTATGATAAAAGGATCCAATTATATTCCATTTCACAAATGGATAGATAACTATCCGAACATGATTTCCTGAGTAATTCATTCTTTTCTCCACTGACCTGAAATGCTGCCTTTATCATATACCATGTTTCCCTGAAAATAAGACCTAGCTACACAATCAGCTCTAATACATCTTTTGGAGCAAAAATTAATATAAGACCCAGCCTTATTTACTATAATACAAGACCGGGTCTTATATAGTATAAGATCTGGTCTTGTATTAATTTTTGCTCCAAAAGACGCATTAGAGCTGATTGTCCCGTGTAGGGACGGAGTCCCAGAGAGTAGTTTCCAGGCTCTCGACCTCACATGGAAGGTAATGGCTCGGTTATTAGATGGCCATCAGCTGTAACTAGTTGACCATCAGCTATAATCTGTTAGCCATTAGCCAATAATATAACTGCCATGGCTACGCTGGCAAATTGGTTGGTTGACAAAGAAGCAGATGGCAGATTGTGGCTAGCAAGTGTGGTTAGCAAGGGGATTACACTGCAGATCATGTGGATCCGACTTCCTGTGTCTCACCCGGCCGCTAGCGAGACAGGTGCAGGAAGACACCTTGTTGGGATACTGGCGGATGTTTGGATTTGTGTCTCGACCAGCCGCCATCGAGAATATAGTGGTATGGCTCCCCCACCTATGACTCCTTTGTTGTTCCTTTTTGGCCTCACCATATCCTGTGCCCACCCACTGAGAGCATGACCAGAGACCCTGCATTACATCCGGCTAGGTCTTATTTGTGGGGAAACACGGTACCAAATTACTACAGTATACTTGTACTCTCTATTTCTGGACTTTCTATTCTGTTCCACTGACTAAATAAACGAATTATTCAGTGATTGATTTCAAGTCTACTCCAACACCCAAAAGATGGATTGCCAGTGTCAAATTCTGCATCCACCATTATGGAACAGCTGTGTTACTTTGGATACAGCCCTGAACCTCTCTGTGCTGAGCAGTAGATTATCTCAGGAACTTCCACAGCACCTCAAAAACTGACATTGTGACAAGTGCCACTATTTCACAGGGATAGATTTGCATCAGAAAATTCTACATGACTAGTGACGTCTGTACAAAATGTGAGACTGTGCAATGCAGAAAGAAGCCATTGTAATCAGAGAACCTAAAAAGTCAAAATAGGAGTGTAAACTGAAATATGGTCTATTCCCTGGAGAGGAATCCTAGTTCTGAGCAATTTCACTCATCCAAGGGACATTAATTATCAACCATGGAAAGACAGCTCCTATGTATTAAATATATTGAACATACGAACAATATGACTTCAAGACCACAAAGCACAGTGGCTAAAGGCCTTTGCACTGCCATATTTGGCACTCAACAGCACCATGGTTTGTTACTCTTTATTTCTGGAGTCAGAGTCTTTCACTTTCTTTCTCAATGTACAAGTTAATATTGGCTCCAGAAATTTGAAGAGATTCTGCAGAGGCTGAAAAAACAAGCTTTATTCCAGAAATTACTTCACAGCCTATTTGTCTCAGAGCTTGAAGCACTTTTCATTGAAGCCATTAAAGAGTGCCAGTCCCCAGAGAAAGCCAAACCATCCATAAAGGCACACTTGTGCCCAACCAGCAGCCACCCTCAGTGCTCCGACTCATCTTGCCAGGCATGTCCTCTCTGGGAGAAAGCTAAAAATGGCCTGCCTATCTCAATACTGAGGTTGTGTTTCTTGGTAGTGGTTCCACCATTTTTTTCTATTTTGTTTGCGGTGGAGAAGAGAGGGTATTATTTTTCCATCTGTAGCTTCCCAAACTTTGCATTTTCTGTCCTCAAAATAGAAGCCCACTAGAGGCTACTGACAGTATTCTTCATTCATGCTCAAAGGGAATCAAAGGGAATGTCTCCTGTCTTCTTAGGGTATCTCCACTTCACTCATTCTTCTTTGCTGCCTCCAAACCTTTTTTGTCAAGAAGCTAAGAAGTGACAGGCGCCCAGGAGACTCCTGGTATAAGAGCTGGGGGATGAAGGTGAACACTTAACACCAAATTACCAAGCACATCTTGCAGAAGCACTGTTCTACACTATACATGTCCTAGCCACCCTCCTTCCCTTTATGCCAAACACAGAATCAAAGCCATGACACTGACTTTCCTGAAGATAAGACTAGGGATCTGGGGGGAAAACTTCATTTAAAAGAAATGCCAGCAAAAGTCGTTAGCAGTGTTCTTATTTACGGTGCTTCTACACTTCTTAGAGAAATAGGAAAAGCAGCAATGCATTCAGAAGAAACCCAAGCAACAGTTTAATTCGGGGCTCAATGGAGCACACAGCTTGTGTTCTAAATAGTCTGAAGTTAAATGCCTAATGCAGGAGCAAACCTGCATCAATTTATAGTTCTAGAACTTGGCTGGAAACTAGGTTTGCTCCCAATCCCAGTGATGGCTTGTAAGATTCTATTCCTTGTTTTCAATTTAACCAAGGAAAGAGAGATGGGAATAAAGAATAAAGATGATGGCATAGAAAGAAAATTTAGTGATAGGTATATATCTAAACATAAAACATAAGGAAGATTTATTGATGATAGCCATTTTGACTGGGGTGAGGTGGTATCTCATGGTGGTTTTTATTTGCATTTCTCTAATGATTAGAGAGGTTGAACATTTTTTCATATGTCTATCCTCTTTACACAGATGAAACAGTCCATCTTTCATACAGATGAAAATTAAACTTTTCATCTGTATGTCCTCTTTAGAAAAATGTCTCTTCATAGCCTCTGCCCATTTTTAAATTGGGTGTTTGTTTGTTTTTTGGAGTTGAGTGAGTTTTTTAATAAATTTTGGATATTAACCCTTTATCAGTTATATCATTGGCAAACATCTTCTCCCATTCAGTAGGCTCCTTTTTGTTGTTGTATTGGTGGTTTCCTTTGCTGTGAAAAAACTTTTTAGTTTGACGTAATACCATGTTTATTTTTCTCTTACTTCCTTTTTTCTCTTACTTCCTTTGAGGGGATATATCAATAAAAATCTTACTCCAGATAATGTCTGTAAACTTTCTTCCCATATTTTCTTCTAGGAGTTTTATGGTTTCAGATCTTACATTTAAGTCTTTAATCCATTTTGAATTTATTCTTGTATATGGTGGAAGGAGGTGGTCCAGCTTCGTTTTTTTGCATGTGCCTGTCCAGGTTTCCCAGCACCATTTATTGAATAGACTGTCTTTACCCCACTGTACATTCTTGCTTCCAATGTCATATATTAAATGATCATATAGGCATGGATTGATTTCTGGACTCTCTATTCTGTTCCATTGATCTATGTGTCTGTTTTTATGCCAGTACCATGCTGTTTTGATTACTGTAGCCTTGTAGTATAATTTGATGTCAGGTATCATGATACCTCCCACTTTGTTCTTATTTCTCAAGATTGCTGAGGCTATCTGGGGTCTTTTATGGTTCCATATAAATTTTCGTATTATATGTTCTATTTCTGTGAATAATGTCCTTGGTAGTTTGATAGGAATTGTGTTGAATCTGTAGATTGCCTTAGGCAGTATGGACATTTTAACGATATTAATTCTTCCTATTTATGAGTACGGTATGTGTTTCCATATATTTGTATCTTCTTTAATTTCTCTCTTCAGTGTCTTATAATTTTCTGAGTACACATCTTTTACTTCTTCGGTTAAATTTATTCCTAGGTATTTTATAGTCTTTGAAGCAATTGTAAATGGGACTGTTTTCTTAATTTCTCCTTCTGATATTTTATTATTGGTATATACATATGCAACTGATTTCTGAATATTAATTTTGTATCCTACTACTTTACTAAATTCATTTCTCAGTTCTAATAGATTTTTTGGTGGAGTCTTTAGGGTTCCTGTATATAGTATCATGTCATTTGCACATAATGACAATTTTACTTCCTCCTTACCAATTTGGATGCATTTTCTTTCTTTTTCTTGTCTGATTGCTGTGGCTAGAACTTCCAGCACTATGTTGAATAGAAGTGGAGAACGTGGGCAAACTTGCCTTGTTCCTGATCTTAAGAGGAATAGTTTTAGCTTTTCCCCATTGAGTATGATGTTAGCTGTGGGTTTATCATACATGGCCTTTATTATGTTGAGATATGGTCCCTCTATTCCCACTTCCTTAAGAGTTTTTATCATAAATGGCTGCTGGAGTTTTTCAAATGCTTTTTAATCCAAAACTCTAATTCGAAAAAATTTATGCACCCCTATGTTTATTGCAGCACTATACACAATAGCCAAGACATGGATACAACTGAAATGCCCATCAGTGGATGACTGGATTAAGAAACTGTGGTACATTTATACAATGTTGTATTACGCAGTCATAAAGAAGAATGAAATCTTACCATCTGCAACAATATGAATGGACCTAGAGAACATTATGCTAAGTGAAATAAATCAGACAGAGAAAGACAAACACCATATGATCTCACTTATATGTGGACTCTAAAGAAAAGAATAAATGAATGAATGAATCAGAAACAGTCTCAGAGACATAGAGGAAAAACTGAGAGTTGCAAGATAAGAGGGGGGTTGGGGATGAGGGAGAAGGTGAGGGGATTAGAAAGCACAATCGGTAACCACAAGATTGCCATGGGGATATGAAAGTCAGTTTGGGAAACATAAGCAATAATGTTGTAAAGATTTTGTAGGGTATCCGAGGACACTTGTCTTATTAGGGAGACCACCTCAGGGATGCTGTAGATGCCTGATCACTGCACTGTACACCTGAAGCTGAACAATAATGAATGTCAACTATAATTTTATACATATATATTTACAAGAAGCGGAGTACAGCATTAGGAATAGAGACAGTGGAACTGTAACGGCTGTGTGTGATGTCAGAGGCGTAGCAGATTGGGGGAGGGTCGTTATCACTTTGTGAGGGATATAAATAATAAATGTCTAACTATTACATTGTTTTGTTCACCTGAAACTAATAATAATTTTTTTTAAAGAATAAGAAAAAAATAAGAAAATGTAGAGACACAAACTGCTCATCCATACACTTACTGATCAGGAAAAAAAAAACACTGTTTAAATGTTAATTTAAAAAGTAAGCTTATAGCAATAGAGCACAGCACCTGACATATAAGTTTTCAGTGTATTTTAGTGACTATTATAGCTCTTTTCCCAATATAAGGCCTACTACATATCTGTTTTATGGCCCGCTTCTTTCACTTAGCAATAATCATGACTATTTCCCTACACCAATAAACACTATAAAATGGCTGTAGGTACTCCACAGTACAGACATAGCATGATTTACTTCCCTATCCCCTATCATTTTGACCTTTAGGTGGTTTCCAGTTTTGCACTGCAATACCTCCTAAAGTGAACAACTGTGTACAAAGTTTCTCATGCTTATATATTTATTAGCTGTGGACAGTTCCTAAAAACAGAACTACAAGAAAGAAAATTGCTGATCTCCAGGAGTGTTAACAACAGTTTATACTCCCACCACCAAATGAGAACCACGTCCCTACACCTTCACTAACTCAGAATGTTATCATCCTTTTAATCTATGCTGATCTAAATAATAAAAGATGTCATATACTGCTGTTTGATTTCCATGATTTGTATATTTGTATCCTGGCCACGTGCAGTTCTTTTACATACTGCCTTTCTATATGCTTTTCCAATTTTTCTAGTAAGATGTCCATCTTTATCTCACTGATTACTAAATGCTTTAAGATATTTCTTGGTTTGACATTTCAGGCTGGAACAGAACTCACAGTTGAGAATTACTGGCAGTTACCAGCTCTGAAATTAGCCGGTCTGGATTAAAATCCTGGCTCTGCCACTTAAGCTGTGGAACTAACTACTCTGTGCTTCAGATGCCTCATCTATAAAATGGGAGTAAAAATGCCCTTATAGGGTTGTTATGGGAAGTTAATGAGCTAAAATAGTGTCTAGCCATGCTAGCTATTTTCACAATTAAGGAACTTTAAAATTACAAGTTTGCAATTTTATGAGGGCATGTTTTAACTTCTAAGTTAGCTCAAGAATATGTGATATATTTTAAGCATAAATAAACTAATGAAAATATATACACAGGATAACTTCTTATACATATAGACAGAGACAGATAATAGAAAAGAAACAGGATGGATGTATTCATTCAATACATATTGCATGCCCACCATGGGACTGGCATTGGGGACACACGAAGGACAGAACAGAATCCCTTTCTTTATACCCACCCGAGGGAATACCAACAATGAAACCGATGCTTGCAGTACAGTGGGCCAAGCATCACTAAATTTAAAAGACGTATTATGGGCCGTTTTCATTGCACATGGAAGGGCATTTGACCCATACCAAATAAGGGAAGAGTAAATCTGCCTAAGAAATTATCAAGCTGAGACCTTACAAGTAGTGTTTCGTCAAGAATCAAGTGGAAAAGAGGGAAAGGGAATTTCCACAAAGAGGACAGCATAGTACAAAGGATTTAAGGCTGGTAAGCTTGTGTGCTACAAAGGAAAAATGTAAAAGATACTCAGTATGGATGGAAAACATAATCACACATATAAAGAGCTGTGAGAGATGAGACTAAATCTGTAAATGGGGTTCAGATCGCAGTCCAAACTCCTTTACAGGACTAATAAGGGCTTTATGCTGGGAGCCATAGGAGCCACTGAAGAGTTTAAGCAGAGGAGCAACATGAGATTTGCTCTTTAGAAACACGACTATGGCTACACTTAAATACTCATATGAATCAGAGGGGAACAAGACCAGAAGCATAAAATGTCAGAACTTAAACTCATATGAAGACCACATTACCTCAGCTTTGGAACTTAGGAATGGGGAGAGAGAGGGGGTTGAAATCAAGTGACCAGAGACCTGTCTGGGGTCTCACAAGTCCTCAGAATGGGAAAAGTAGACATCTGACGTCTCTGAGCTTCTACTCTTGGGCTCCTGTTGATTATGTTCGATACAGCCTGACGACGGATAGTCTCTCACCGTTTTCTAAATGATTCCAAGAGCTTCTCTTGAAGTAGGCCTCTGCATCCCTTCTGAACATTAGGCACAGAACATAAAGCAGCACAGACCAAGAACTTAGATCTTATAATAAAGATTACTCAGTGCTGTTCTAAACACATGACTCCTTTTATGATACATAATCATATCCCCTATCCTGGGCAGACAATTCCTTGATGGTGAGAAAGTGGTCGACCATTTATATAGTCAAACTGTGGATGGGACAAGTTTTGAACAATACAGTTGGTGCAGAATTGTTTCCTCAATAACACTAAATCCCTCAATGAGGGTAACATTCGCTTTATTCTTCCTTCAATCGTTCTGATTTAGTGAAGAAAAAGAATCTGTGTTTTGTTAGGGGACTGACTGCTTTTCTAACATTTGTTAATTTCCTGTTTCAACAAAAGCAGAATAGACCTCAAGCTCACAGGTTTACTCAAGCATGAGTATCTAGGACTTAGCTTTTTTGCACGATAATTTCCTATACTTCTATTAATAAGTGATAGTGATTTTTCCACTTATGAAAATGATATGACTTATTTTTCAATTAAAGTCAAATCAGTAATTTAAAGATGAATACAAATGCCAAAAGTCATGAAGATAAAACTGAATGACAACTTGGGGGAACAGTCAAATTTCCCCATCACACCCATACGGGAAGAATCTACAGAAGTTGACTGCCTCAACTCACTTGAATCATTCGTGAAAGCAACCAGCAGACACAGTGACATCAGACCAAGAATTTAGATCTCACAAAGGGCAGGCTAATACATACCACATGATATCAGCATAATTCATTGCCTTATAAAAGTATAGTAATAGTCATCAAATTTAGACAAATGCATTGATAAAGAGATTCTATGATAAGCTTTCCTTTCATATAAAATGGTTCATGGTGAAAATGGTTTAAATGTGTACATCTTGAGACATAGAAAGTAACCCAAAGAGCTTGCAAAAAATGAATTAAATTCATTTTAATGATCACAAAATTTAAATTTTTAAATAATGATAAGCTTTCCCATCTTCTGTTGGAGCTAAGAAAAAGAAGTTCTCCATGTCTATATGAAGAAATTGAGAGGTGAGATGGATGATGAACACTCTAAGTAGCTCTCTGAAAAATATGGGCTAGGTTTAAGGTGAAGGTAATGACCAAAAAAAGTGGAAAACCTAGACTCTGGATTTGTGAGCTTCAAAGGGACCAGAGATACACAGAGAGTAGTGGATGAAACGAACACAAAAGAGTTTAATGTTTATTACATAATTAAAAAGTGGAACAAGAGAGAGAACTCAAGTGTAAGGCTGAGCATAAGAAGCAGACTAAAACCTCTGAACAACAGGACATTAACTTTCATGAGTACACTCTTGACGATGACATGGATGAGGAGGAGCTCCAGGAAGTACTTCCTTCAGTCAGTCTACAAACATGGCACAGGACAGCCACAGCAACAGGCTTGGATTTGCAGGTCCCTCTTGCCCAGCAGTAGTCAATTAAGCAGTTTAATGAATAATATAAATATGGGCAGCAAGCCACTGTACACGGCATTCACTCAACATAAAGCAGCACACCAGGGTCTGAACTTCAGTGAGCCATAAATGCAGAAAGGGTAAAAGTTTTACCCCCACCATCATGCACTCAATTCCTGCAAGACACCTCCCCTCATTTCATCACTCAGATATGGAACCATGTCTGCCTATTCTCTCCTTAGCTGAGCTGCTCAACTGACGCCAAGTCCTTACAGGACATCTCACGGTGCCAGAACTCATTTCTTCCAAAACATGTTTGACACTGTCCACCAGTTGCACCTAGAACCATTCAGGGCTTTGGATCTGGGAATTATGTCAAAGAGCATGGAGCTAATGCATGACAGACAAACACACAATGCATGCTACACGTGTCTGTGATCCTAAAAACAACTCAGAGAACAAGTCCAAGTCGCTGTCTGATGTGTCCATACTAGATAAGGGCCACAGAAACAGATGTAGGGTGAAGAATCAACCACTCTACTCTCACCGGTAAAAATCCCTGATGCCTTGTTGGAGACTAATAAGTCAAAAATGTCTTCACAGTTCTACAGTTTCTCCATTTTAAGGTTAACGAAGCTGTCACTGCACTACCAGCCCGCCCAGCTAAGAGGCTGCTCAGAAAGTAGTTAACAGCTTCACTGTTTAAAATTGATCAGGGACCACAAAAAAGAAAAAAGAAAAGAAAAACAAAAAAAAACCTTGGGCTTCACCAGAGATGAGTATCTAAAGATCAAACAGTCTAAATACTGTAGGAGAAAAACACCCTGTAAAATACAAAATGTATTTTTAAAAAGGCATATGGAACATAGAAGCATATGTAATAAGACAAGATTGATTCAGCAAATTACACTTAAAATTTATGTGTGTGTGTATATGTATATGTGTGTGTGTATATATATATATATATATACACACACACATATATACACACACATACACACACACACACACACACACACACATATATATATATACCAGGGGTGACATAAAATGTATACAAGTGGACACTTTGGTCAGCGTTGCTCAAGCAGTAGTTTGCCGTATTCAGAAGTGTCTGGACACTAATGGTAACACTTTGAGCACCTCAGTAACTGCTGAAGTCAAATGTAACTTGTATTCATCTTTTATCGGTATATATTATTACAATTTTAATAGTTTTTTTCCTTTCTCAAAATGTGTATACATATTTTGGCACCTTCTGTAAATATGTATATGTGTCTATGTATGTATACATATATATACACACTCATAAGCATACACGTACATACAAATTAAAGTGTTATAGACACAGGGATAGCAAAGCTGTCTAGCATCTTACCAACACCTACTTCTATATTCTGGGTACACTGCTGAACTACAGTTCCCAGCCTCCTTCCTTCTTCTATTATTGCACTTAGGTGTGTACCATGGTTTGGCCATGTTACAAGATACAGCCAACTGAACACAAAGAGAAGTGATTGTTCCTTCTATTAGTTTTCTACTGTTGCATAACAAATTATTACAAACTTAGCAGCTTAAAACAAAAGCTATTTATTAGCTCACAGTTCTACAGGTCAGAAGTCTGGGCCAGCTTGACCAGGTTCTCTCCTCAGGATCTCACAAGGCAGAAATGAAGGTGTGAGCTAGACCGGGTTCCTAGCATCAGGCTGTAGGGAAGAACTCCTTTCCATCCAGGTTGCTGGCAGAATCCAGTTCCTTAAGGCTGTGGGTCTAGGGTCTCCATTTCCTACCTGGCTGCCACACAGAGCTAGACTCTGCTCCTAGAGGCTGAGTGCATTCCTTCCCACACGGCCCCCTTCATCTTTAATCACCAATAACATGTCCCGTCCTTCTTATTACTTCCATTCTCTCTGACTTTCCCTTCTGCTCCAGTCAGAGAAAATGCTCAGCTTTTAAAGAATTCATGGGATTCCATTAAAGCCCAATCATATCATCTCCCTTTTGTCATACAAAGTAACAATCTCAGGAGTCACATCTTTTCATAGTGATAGGTTGACTCACACTCAAGGGGAGCGGATTATACAAAAGGGAGGGTAATTGAGGGTCTTCACGTTCTGCATATCACGATCACAATCCTCTTCAAAGCCTGGCCCATGAAACTCTCCCATTCTTGTTCCAATACACGCTTTCCCTTTGGAAACCTTAAAAATCAGGTGTTAAAGATGGCGTGATTCCAGTCATCCCGGATCCCTGAAGCAGACAGGAAATAAGCATGAAATGAGTTTTGAGCAACAGAGATCCATTAAGCCTTTTTGGTTTAAACCAAAGTATTAGGCCCTCTTTCAAAGTTCAGATCAACAGAACCAATCCAACTCGTTGAAAACTAGATCAAAAAAAGGAACTTCCATTGTGGTAACTGGCAAGTGGAACTGACAAGAAAACAGATCAGAAGTCTCCTATGTTTTTGAAGGAATTTTATTGTCCAAATTATCCATGAACCATGAGTAGTTAAAAGCCCATGACTATAAAATGACACCCCAATTTAAAATAAACAGGAAGCTTACTTTAAAAAGCTGTGCATCTCCCAAAGAAGCCACATTTCTTGACACCATCTTTAGTTCTGGCCAAATAGAGGGAAAAACGAGTTCTTCCTAGATTGCAGAACCAGGTTAAAACAAGGAACTTCCTCTACTGTAGGGGTTGGGGACTTCACAATGCTTACCCGGCAGGTGGCATCACTGTTACAGACAATAACTGTGCTATGATTCCTGTTTTGTTTCCTTTCCCAAATTGGAGAGTTCACTGTGAACGATATGAGGTGTGATCAAAATATACGGTGAATGTTTAAATAAATAAAAAAATATTACAGTAGAAGACACATTGCCATTTATCCCCCTCAAAATACTCCCCCTCGCTTCGAACACACTTATCCCATTGTTCTTGCCACTTTCTGAAGTAGTTCTGGAAGTCCTCTTTCCTGAGTGTCTTTAGTTGAGCTGTCGTGGCTGCCTCAATGTCCTGAATCGATTCAAAACGTTTACCTTTCATGGTCATTTTGATTTTGGAAAAGAGCCAGAAGTCACCAGATCCAGTGAATAAGATGGATGAGGACACACTATAATGTTTCATTTGACAGAAATTGCTGTACCAGAAGTGATGTGTGACACGGAACCTTTCCATTGTGATCAACAAAATACGGTGAAAACTACTGCCGAGTGCCATCCAACAGAAAGGCAGGGATCTTCAATACAGGAAGTGGTGCATCAAACCTTAGTGACAGTGTGTGACTTGTTTGATGCAGTCAGTCTGATGTGAGCTCTGGTTGAGAGAAGGTGTGTTTTAAAGTGTGCTGTAAATCATCCTCTATCATAACAATATTCTGTGTCACACATCGCTTCTGGTATATGGCTATATAGTTGACATTCAATGTTATTCTACTTCAGCTTCAAGTGTATAGCGCAGTGGTCAGGCATCTATACAGTCTATGAAGTGATCCCCCTGATAAGTCTAGTGCCCATCTGGCACCCTACATAATCTTTACAACTTTTTTTTTAATAAATTTATTGGGGAATATTGGGGAACAGTATGTTTCTCCAGGGCCCATCAGCTCAGAGTCATTGTCCTTCCATCTAGTTGTGGAGGGTGCAGTCCAGCTCCAAGTCCAGTTGCCGTTTTCAATCTTTAGTTGCAGGGGGCGCAGCCCATTACCCCATGTGGGAATTGAACCAGCAACCTTGTTGTTGAGAGCTCGCGCTCTAACCAACTGAGCCACCCAGCCACCCTTTTTACAATGTTATTAAATTTATTCCCCATACTGTATTTCGCATGCCTGTGACTATACTGTAACTACTAATTACACTTTCTAATCCCTTCACCTACTCCCCCATCCCTACCCCCTCCCATCTAGCAACCATCACTTTTTTTCCCTATGGAAAAGACATAGATCTCTGAGATATCATAATTCAGAAGAAGTTAGGAAATACTACCTAGTAGTCCTTCAGAGACCTAAGCGTCTAAGCAAACCTCCTAGGAACTAGGTGGTGGGTCCTCTCAAAAATTACAGACAGCTTCTCCATAGTTATCCATACCACATACAGTTTGACCCCTGAGGGCATAGGGTAAAGCAACTAGAACATCGTATTCTGAATTTAGTTGGACTAAATGTGAAATTGTCATACACAGTAAAGTCACTTCCTGCAGCGTCAGTCTCAGCTGATGCTAGGACCATCTCAAAATATTCTGTTGACAGCCCGCAAGCACACATGACAGGGTCTCACAATGAAGACATTTCAGTAGGTAGAGCTACAGTGCTCTTCTTCCTCTTTATTCCCATTATACATCACAGAAATCAGTTTTAAACATTTGGGCTCCAAAGTGATTAGGGAAAAATCTAAACCCCCAAATTGAGACAAGTTGTACTGTAAAATTTTAAAACTTCATATTTTGTTACCTGCAACCTCAACATCCCCACACATACAAGCTGTGAGCACACCACCCAGGTCAACGAGTACGCCAGAGCGATAAGGTGGGCCCATCACAAGTTCCCGTCTCTCTCCACCCCTGACCATGACCTAATAGTGTTCAAATGCACCAAGGAAATCTTCTCCATGCTTTGCCTTCTCTTGTGTACCCACCATGGTCGCCAACGGAGGCACATGTCCAAGGTCTTCACGCCCTCTCAGCTCCCCCCCTGCTTGGCTGAGCCCACTCCTTGACTTTCCCTCCATGTGTCCGCTCTTGGTGTGCAAGGACTCTGTGTTTCCAGTACCTGTGAATATAATAAACTCTGTTTTCCGGCATCTCTGTGTCCCCTATTTTGTCTGCACCCAACTAAGCATCACATGAAAGAAGACAGAACAAGCGTACAAAGAAGTAAAAGAACAGAAAGGGGGGAAAAAAACAAAGTCAAGGAAATCCTTTGATGTCATGCCTCATTCCCCGCCCCCTCCCCCCAGTATCTTGCCCATCTGGCCTTAACCTCTGAAGGACTGTTCATCCTTAGGAAAGCCTGGAGCTGTTTTTGAGTTCCACATCACCTAATTCTCACTACAGGTGTCACCTGCTTTTCGAAAATTCATGTTACCCCACTGGCTTTTACAAAAGACTTACGTTAGTACCTGTTTGCGCTCACCATAAGAAATCCCAAGAGGATTTTCCCTTTTATGAAAAAAGGCAAAACGCAAAAATAACATTCAGAGTTTGTTTGGTAGTAGCTGTTATAGAGGGAGCACGCACCCCCAGTAGCAAGAGCGGCCCCGCCAAGCTCCTTCCCCAGCATCTCAGCATCAAGCTGCCAGAGCATTGAACTATGTCTGGGAGCATCTGTGTTTTATCTTGGTTTATTTGGTGCTTCTGTTAGCAAATGTGTCCTAAGGTATCAGAAAAGCCTAAGAGAGCTCATAAGGGTGTTATGCTTAGCATAAAACTGGACATAATTAAGCATTTTGATCACGGTAAACAAAATAAAGACATTGTGCATGCACTGAATTTTGGGTTTGGGAACCCTCAAACAATTTTCCATATAAATTAATGGTAATTGCTTCTTTGCTTTACGCCATTTCTGCCTATGAAAAGTTTCGTAGGAATGCTCTACTTTTCATACAGTGGGGAAAACCTGTCCATGGGTCTTGCCCTTCTTCCATGCTTCCTCAAGCTACCCACACTGAAAGAAGCCCTCAGGTTGCCTGATGACCCAGAAATCTGTATGCAGCACAAGAGAATGGAATCTGCTCTGCAAGCATAACCGCCCCCCCACACACACACATATCATTTCTCCTTAAAATAGTCACCATTTTCTGCAACCAAGTCTTGCCATTTCCAAGGATATTTCTAAATAATTTTGGAGATACTTTAAAATTTTCCAAGAGATTGAAACCAAAATGTATATAAACTCAATCTAAAACGTTAAAGAATCACCGTGGGGGGGAAGCTTGCAAATATATAACTGTGTCAACAACAAAAACTTTGATCAAGAAGAATCTCAGTCTCAAGGGAAATCTTTTTCAGTTGCCACATTCATTTCAAACACCTTACGTGCCCATTAGCCAAGTGCAGCAGTAGTTACAGTTCATTAATGTTTTTTAAACATGTTTCAAGTTACCCTTATTGTGCAAGCACGGCACTCTCACAGACATCATCTCACTCAATCCTGACACCTCTGGGCAGGTTTCTTGTTTGTTTGTTTGTTTGTTTGTTTGCTTTTTAAATATTTGATTGCCCCTAAAATTAGTTCAGAGGAAGCAGCATTTTAATCAGATGCTCTAAATCCCAATCACAGAATGTATGGAGTGACCATTACTATAAGAATCACCCCATTCTCTTCTGATAACATGATCAATTTCTTACAGTGTATTTTTACTTAGAGGAGGAGGGGTAAGAGTGAGGAATTTCTTTAAGAAGCTGGTGAGAGGCTAAGGACACCTTCCCTCAGAAAAAAATGCACATATAAAATGAGACATAGAACCTTAGAAAATACATAGGCCCTCCAGCCTGTTACGGATGCCAGCTAAGAACCTGACAAAGGGCACAGGTATAAGAACCCTATGCCAACCAATAAGCCCTATTTGAGACTTTGAAGGCAGCAGAAAACTTAGAGCAGGCAATGAAGAAATTGAGAACCTCACTCAGATAGTCATAACTAATTACTTAGTATTTCATTAAATACCGTAACAAGTTTTAAGTTTCACCAAATCAACAAATGCGTAAACAAATTTATGTAACAGTCTCCAAAGCAAAGTATCTATATGTAACACAGCATTTTAAATATGATGACAGTATGAAGAAATTAGAACAGAAAGGCATAGAACACCAATGTAATTAAATTTTTCCAGTTGGAGAATTTGAGTGCGACGATAATCATATACCAGACTATATCATAATATACAGCCTAACCAAATATGAGTTTCATCATTTCAAAAAAACCAGAAGATATAGTCTATAATAGGTATATAGCCCAACCAGACTCACTGATAGATGCATATCTCATGTAATACAACAGAAAGTTATTATTTGCAGACTGAATGTCCTTTCAAATGTTGACTCAAATACACTATTTAGAAGATAGTGGTGGTGATCCTTTTATACAAATAACGACTGTTATAGGTTGAATTACGACACACACCCCCCAAATTCTGATGTTCATGTCATGTCCTCTAATACCTTAATGTGACTTTATTTGGAAAGAGGGTCATTACAGATTTAATTACTTAAGATACGGTCCTATTGGAGTAGGGCCCCAATCCAATATGACTGGTGTCCACACAAAAAGGGAAAATTTGAACACAAATAGACAGATAGGGAGAACTCTAGGTGAGACCTGGGTGATGTCTTCAGAGATATTATAAGTTCCGTTCCAAACCACCACAATAAAGCAAGGATCACAATAAACCAAAGAGTAGTATTTTTGCTGGTGGAGAGTCTTACCTTCAATTTGTAAAAAACACAACATCTGTGAAGCTCAACAAAGTGAAGTGCAACGAAAAGTGATATGCTGCACACGCCATGAAAGGGCAAAGATTGCCAACAGACCATCAGAAGTTGGGAGAGAGGCCTGGAGCATATTCTTGCCTAATGCCTTCAGGGGGAGCCTGGCCCTACTGACACCTTGACCTCAGATTTCAAGTCTGCAGAAGTGTGCGACAATAATTTCTGTTGTTCAAAGAACTCAGTTTATGATATTTTGTTATAGCAGCTCTAGCAAACCAATACAATGACCTAATAAATTTTATTCTTTAATACTTTCACATGTTACTATGAAGCAAGTTATATCCACATCAAATGCTTGATAAAGTAGAAAATACACACACACACACACACACACACACACACATTTGAACCAAACGGATATTTTTACCTAATCTTCTGCCAGCTGAAACCAACAAGTGAAAAAAAAAATGACATGACTCTTGCTAAAATCTCAATAATAAAACTCACTAAAAGTAGAATGATACATGCTCATTTGCCCTATTTTGCAGGAAAAAAAAGCATTTTACTTATTCTAATTGCATGGCAAATTATATCTTTTTGAGCAATAAAGTACAAAGATGATTGATTTTTGCTATGTTACTATATTCTTAAGCTAGAAGGCTTTTCCACTCTAGTATTAGTATTTTATTAGGCAAAAGCATTTTTTTCACCTCCAAATAGCTGAGCTATTGAAAACAGCTGTCAGCAACAAGGTAGAAATAATCAGTTCTAAACCAAGAAAACAGTTGTGATACATATCAGAGATTTCAAATCAGTGGGCAAACACTAAAGTTATACTGCTTTATTGATACCAATATCATTCCTCATTAACATAAGCAAAAACTCAATTTCATAGACACAGGAGAAATGCTTGTTTCTATGAAGAGAGGAAGAGAGGTCTTCCACTTTGAAACACAGGCTACCTAATCCAGCATATCTGTTCTCAAAAGGAAATAATTCTAGTTCTACAGCTTCCTCTGCAGATAAGATCAGGTTCGTGAGCTACATGGGGGAAATGAATTAAAAAGTGAACTATGGCTATGTCCCCTAATGTCTTTGTCACACGCAAATATTAGTACTGGCTTTACACGCCCTTCGAAATACACATACATGCACAGGAAGAATAACCTTTGCCCTGGGCTTTCTAAGACTGTGCTATACTAAGCAAGGGATAAGCGATTGTGCGTTGTCTCACCTTTAAAATGAAAGACTTTTCAGTAAAAAGAAGAAAAAGATGCAGTGATTCTGCATCTAGATTCAGTGTGATAAGTACTAATCTTATCACAAGCAGGCCTCCTCCAATGATCTAAGAAGTTATTTCACATCACAATTCCAATTCTGTATTCAGAATATTATAAGAGCTACATATAATTTCAAGATTTACCTGAAATGGAGTCTTCTGATTATTTCTGTTAAAGTAGCAAAGCTAAAAATTCTATAATTTCCTCATGTCTCATTACCAATGGAAGGAACAGTATTTTATCCTAATAAAAGTATCCTTAATGTTAATAGCATTCATTGCACACTTTCTGTATGTGTTCTACAAACTCATTTATGTTCCCATCAACTCTAAGAAATAGGTAATTACATCATTTTACGAAGGACAGATTCAGAAGTTAAATAACTTGCTCAAGGTCACAGACAGCAGATGAGGGGTCAAGTCTTAGCCTTTCCAACTCTAAAGACAAGGTTCCTGACTGCCATTGAGGACAACACTAAGATCTCCAAAGAAAGTCCTGAGAATCAGCGTGAAGGAAGGATGTGGTATTGGCAAATTCAACGCTGAGGTCTGTTTTACAGGAGTGACAAGTACCCGAAACAAAAATGGTTTGTGACCTCAAAGACGTCCTGCCTGAGAATTTATGGGCAGCGCATACGCTGGTTCTCTAAACCTGAAGGAATCTGGGTATAAAGTTATGAAAGACCTTCCAAATTACACCAACAATACATTTATATTTACAAACATTTCTGGCAGAGAGGTTTCAGAAAGATCTAATTTGAAAAGCAAAGATGATTGCATTGATGGGAATTTTTTACTGCAACTGTCTTAATGTCTTCTATTTCCTAAATCGACAGAAATAACTGGTTCTATAAAGGCAAGTCTGTGGTGACAGAGATAGCGTGGGTGCCAGATGAATTTCATGCTGCATCTGTCACCGTAACTTAACCAAGATTCTGTAAAACACAACCCTTACCTTCCTGGATGTGGTTTATAATAGGACTGTTACTGTAGTAGCCTGGGAAAAACCTCACTACTTCTGAGGAATTATGAGAAAGCTCAATATTAAGACTAATCTATGAAAAAAAAATACTTAAGACTAAATTATGAGAAATAGCTAAAGAAATCAACAAAGCCCTTAGGTTAAAGATCCCTTAAACTCGAACTGTTTCAGAAAAATAAAAAGAAAAAACATAGTAACCGTATTCATTATATAAGAAATAGGTCACATTCTAAATATTAACTTATTTTCCCTACATAAAACTCTTCAACCAAGCCCAATGAGATTTAAATTATTAGAATCTCAATTAATAAATTTTATTTTAATCACAGCTTATTAACCCCATAGAGAAAGACAGCCATATCCAAAATGTGAAAAGCTCACTAAAACTAAAATTTTAAAGATTTTAAAAATTGGTTATGTTAAGGCTGCAACACCCTTTGGAATTTTTTTTTTTAAGTTTACTCGGGTGACAATTGTTAGTAAAGTTACATAGATTTCAGGTGTATAATTCTGTAATACATCATCTACATATGTCATATATGGTGATGGAAAGAAAACTGACTCTGTGTGGTGAGCACACAATGTGATATATATGGACATTTTTTAAGACATGCAGACTGCTGGTCAAGCTTCGACCTCAAAGCGATTTGACCACGGAGTTCCCTGAGGAAAAGTTAATGCCTGAGCTTTCCAGAGGAAGCCCCATCCTCCCATTCCTCTGAGCCTGCGGAGGACCATGGAAGTAGGGATTCAGAGATCACAGGGGGAAAGCTCAAGCCGCGGACATCGCCGCAGCCTCCTCCAGTGCGGGCCACCGCTCGCGCCAGCACATCCCGGGACAGCCCGGCGCACCGACACCGCAAGGTCACGGGGGAAAGAGGCGACTTTACATAATCTCCCGCCACGCCGCCCCGACACCCGCAAGCCTGGGTCTCCTCCCTGTAGCGACTGCGCCGGGAGGTGCGGAGGCGGCGCGCGGGGAGCCTGTAGGTGGGACGCCGGGGACCCGCGGGCGCCCGCCAAGCCGCACTGAGCCGGGGGTGGGAAGCCGAGGGGCGGGTTTCCAGCCGGGGATGCCGAGGCGGGCGCTGCGGGGCGCGGCCGGGCGGGCTCGGCGCCGGCAGGGTCCCCACGCTCCCCGCCAGCTGCCAGCGCGGAGCGCGAGCCCCTCGCAGCTCCGCCCGGGACCGCCCCGCGGCGCACCTGTCACGCGCCTTACCTGAGTGGCTTTATGGAATTGCTTCTTGAGTCCGGCCACCGACATGGTGCGGGAGGACGCGCAGAGGCGGGCGACGGCTGGTGCTCGAAGGAAGCGGCAGCGGAGCGGGACAGGAGGGCCAAGCCGGGCGGCGCGCTGGCCGGGCCGCCGCTCGTCGTGCCGCCGCCGGGGCTGTGGGCGCGGGGGCGCGGAGCGGCGCGGGACGCGGGCTGGTGCGGAGAGACACCCTGACGTCAGGGGCGGGTGATGCGGCCTCTTAAAGGGGACGCGGGAAGCCCCGCCCCGGGCGTTGGGCCGCAGGCAGGTGCCTTGGCACCGGCTACCTGGGCACGGGCGTCGGACAAGCGGATCTGGCTCCGCGGCTCCCAGGGGCGCCAGTTGGAGGCGGGCCCAGGGCGTTCTCCTGCCCCGGGAGTGTCGTGCGTTCCCCAACCGACTGAGGATGGGTCCCTGCAGCTTGGTAGCCCAGGCACTGGGCACGACTCAGGTGACTTGCTTGGCTTCCAGGTGGCTGGGGCGGCGTTGCCTGCCCTTTGACCCGGCCCTCTCTGCAGCCTAGAAAGAAGGAGTGGCGTTCTATCTGGGGTAATGAATAAGTCATTGCTCTTTCTCTGACTTGCCCCTGCTTGGCTGGTTACAGAAAACATTTCTTTGCCCTCGTTTCAATATCCCTTAAACCTACATAACATTAGGAAATACCACCACCGACTCCCTTTCTTTTTTGTGTGTGGTTTTTTGTTGTTGTTGTTTGGTCTGATACAACTTAACAATTTAAAAATAACAAAAAATTGTAAAAACTTTAAAGTTGGTGGGATAAATAAAATTGAAGTGGGCTATTACTATAGTAATAGCACTTAATCCTGGTTACAGATATGGAAGAGATCGAATATCAACTTGGCTTTCACTTATGATAGTAGATTTCAGATTATCAATCTAAAATAAACATTATATAATGTGAAAAAGCATGATGCTACTAAGCTGTACAAATACTACATATGTAACAAAGTATCTATGGCTAGGCTAAAGGGAAACTTTGGTAGAATTTAAAGTAGTTAGTAGCAGAGCAGCACTACCTGTCTTCTATGTTCTGGTAATTGGCCACTTCCTCTGGTTTTTCTAGGACTGAGGAGCACATAGGAAAGAACTTGAATGCTGTCCCCACGTAGGGACCAAAGTTATAAGGGGGAGAAGTAGGAGTGACAGAAGCCAAGATGAGAGACATTGCCAAGGATAAATAAGGAAACAGCATGGCAGAAGGGGTGCTAGGAATACCTTGCCTCCACAACCCCTGCTGCCTGCAAGGAACCATAGACCCACCTCCACCCTTCTAGCCAAGCTGCTTGGGCACAGGGTAAACACGTGATACAAGGGGGTCCTGACCATCGGCTGAGCTACCAATCATAGTCCTGGATAATGTGAACTCAAACACCTAAAAGAAGAGTCGAGCAGATAGTGGTCGATAACAGAGAAGTAAGAGCACACAGACTTGTGACCCAGTCTCCAGAGAGAATCAGACAAAAGCAGCAAATGTCCAACGTGGTTGTCATTACTGATGTCCGTGTACCTTCCAGATACATACATGGTAGAACTGCACTTTCCACATATTTTGTGGTTAAATGGAGGCACTGTGACAAGCTTTCATTAGTGAGTTAGGAAGAAAAGTGACTGTCACTTCTTGGCAGAGAGTTTAATTATTGGGATGAGATGTTACAAAGCTCTCTTTTCACTCTGCAACAATATTCTAAATAGTTGTGGTCTGTCAAACAGAATCCACTGTGAAGAGGAAGTAGAGCAAAGTCCCCAGTTGATGTCCAACAGATGTTCAGTATGAGTGAGACATAAACCTGAGTAATTTTAATCCACGGAGTCTGGAGTTCTTACTGTGGCAGAACTGGCCCCGCCTGACTGATGCATAGACAGAACGTGCTTTCCCATCGCCCAAAAGATGAAGAAACATTTTCCAGTTCTTGCCATTGCCCACATGTATTTTACTTTTTGTCATCAGATGTCCATGAAGTAAGGTGTCCATTTTATTCTTACAAAAAGCATCACTGAAGTTGGAGGAGGTGTCTTCTCTTTTGTTGCAGTTTCCCTGAAGCAGTGGGCAGACTCGCCCCTGGGCCGGAGGGTCAGAGGGAATGGTGACTCCATGCCCCAACTCTTACCCTGCATTTTCCTTACCAGCTAGGGAGGGGGAAGTGTGAGCTTTTCCATTCTAAAGGCATGTCGGGCAAGGGGCAATCAGTGTCTCAGAAAAGCATTTGACAGGGAAAGATGACAGTCCTGCCTATAGATAGGTGGGGCTACTGACCCATCAAAGTCTAGGATGAACCATTAAAGTGACCTGACAGAGGACCCAGGAGGTGGTATGCCCAGGGCACACTTACACCTATGGTGATCACCATGGTGATTCGCAGCTTCCTGACCTTAGGAAACTGCAAGACTTTGGACTTAATGCATGAGTAGGTGGGGCTCTAGGCTGGGAAGATTTGGGGCTTAGTGTCACAACGACTGCTTTTGTACTCTAACAGTTTGGTGAAGCCAGCATATGCCTAACACAACACACGAAAAGGCTACCATAAAATGGTAATAATAGTCATGCTGCTGGAGCAGTTCTCAAACTTCAGGGTGCCTCAGAATCCCTTGCAGGACTTTTAAAGCACAAATTGCTGAGCCACATCCCTGGTTTCTGATTCACTAGGTCTGGGTGGGGGCCAAGACTGTGCATTTCTGACAAGTCCCCAGATGATGCTAGCGCTCTGGTCTGGGGACCACACTTTGCAAACCAGCGGATCTTAGTAGAGCTTTTCGGACTGAACTTTTTTTCTCTATTCTCTCAATTTTTAAAATGTTTTCCCATTAATTATATAATAGAAAAGGTTTTTTATAGTTAATTTTTCCTAACTGGTCTCTGATCTGAAAAATGGAACATGTTCATAGACGTATGGGCCTTGATTGAAACTGCTAAGAGAGAGGGCAACTAATCTACAAAGTTGGACGGCCTGGGATTCCTGAGCTCTGGTCCCTAACTGTGAAAGGTGTGAAATGAGGACCTAGAGTTTCCTTGGAACTTTGAATACTTAACCCTAAATTAAACAAAAGCAAGTCTCTATCTTTTCTTGGTTCTTCATCCACCAACTTAGAAGGCTCATCCTGCTATACATCAAAGAAACTACCTTGGGAGGAAGAACTATCTAAGGAATTTTAAATCCTTTTGAAACCATGGTTAATTCTCCCAGGTATCCTCTAGGTCTCATGTAAATCCTGCATTTCTACTGAAGCCATAATTTATACCTATAAAGATATTCAAGATGTTACCCTTGAAGGAGATTTGTTGAGTTCCTCCTACTAGCAGGAATCATGGTAGGAGGTTTTGGAGGTGGTAAGGTGAGATGCCAAGACAAGTATGGACTGGACCTTGAACCCCAAGCGGTTTCCAGGCCAGTCATTCAGAAAATGCTTCCTGTAGACAGTTACTGTGACTTGAATACAGAGGGATGAATGCACTAGACTGAAAATTTTTCAAACATGAGTGCCCTCTTTGGTTGCACAGAAGCTGTGACAGAGGCTCTATGGAGAATTGCGGCAGCACAATATAGGGAAAGGGGAATCTAAGGTCAGTGAGTCAGAACTTTGTTTTGTAAGAGGTGGTTACAATTCAACATGCTGCCCTCTCCTCTCTTGAGATCAAATCAATGTAAAATGGTAAATAAACCTAGATCTGCTTTTAAAGTTCCAATTAGATAAAACCCCCACACAGCACCACCTCACAAATTGGGCAGAAAATTCATAGTCAGCAATAATTCCATCACATCGTTCATGCACTATTGCTCCTTGCATTATAAGAAAGCTTCTGGCAAATACCAGACCTGTAGTTTGCACAGAACCACTGCATCCCTGGCACCTTTCAGAGGACTTCTCCAAGGACACAGACAACAAGCACCAGCTCTCATCTTTTTGTCCTTCAGCCCCTGACACCTCTCCTCTGGCCCACCCCAGGGCAAACTACGCCTGACTATGTGTAAGCTCATTAAATGCAAGAAACACAGCAAAGCAAAGGCATTAAATCCCAATTTTGTGTTTTACAGATGAGAAAACAGAAGCAATGAAAGGAAGTGTCTTATTCATTGTTATTTCTACTTCCACTTCTAGCCTCAATTCAGAGCAGAGTCTCCAGTCTGTGTTAATGCACACAGATGGGAAGGAATGAATGAAAGATTGAACAATTTATCACTGTCACTGATGCCATATTCTTGCCACACTGGGTCTGGTGTTTAAAAGCCTTCACCCACCATCCCTGTATGAAAGCATGGCTTGTGCAGGACCCAGACAGGTGTTCTGGTGTGACTAGCACTTCACATAAGATTTGGTGCCTTTCGATGCTGCCAGGAGCCTTGGGCCCCCACGCAGCATGGACAGGGCTCACAAGCCCTTTCCTAGAGATGGAAAATCAAAGGAAAGACTACAGTTATTTCCTTGCCTCCAGGTTTGTCACCTACCACTCACCCCACAACAACTACAAAGAGAGAAGCACACATTCTTTTGTCTCTTAGAGGTAGAATGTGTGGGTCTTTCTCTCTGTACCCCTCAGCCCCCACCTTTCCTTCTCTCCCACATAGCCCTCTTCCTCCAAAGAACAGGGTCTCTCCCTGTAGAAACTTCATTTAGCTAAACCTATGAACCCAATCACAGAAGAGGAGAACGGGAATGGGACTTACTCAAGTGGGCGACTCATGTTAGGCTCATACATCCGGGCCCCTTTCATGATTTACATCCCAGTTTGAAAAGCTTCCGCCTTCCCCAGCAAAATCCTGCCACCTCCCATGCCCATCTCCAGGCCTCTCCTTTGAAGTCTTTCTCCAACTTTCTAACCCCATGTTCTGTCTTCATTTGTGGAATCCCAAAGCCCCGATTGTGCACCTGTACCATGAACTTGGTCGAAGGTGGTCTAAGATAGGTAGGTAGATAGACAGACAGACAGACAGACAGACAGACAGATAGATTGAACCAAAATATGTATACACATTTTAAGAAAGGAAAAAACTATTAAAATTGTAATATATACTGATACCAAAACATGAATACAACTCATATGTATGTGTATACATATTTTTGGTGCCCCTGGTGTGTAATATATTTCTTATTATATATATATATATATATATATATATATATATATATATAAAATTAGTAGTAGATTCTTAACTCTTTGAGTGTAGGGTCTTTCCTGTACTTTTACAACTCTTAGCAGATAATATAAACACCCACTGATACAGGCTAATTGAAATTTTAAAAGCTTGGTGAAATTTTAAAAGCTAGATGCAGCAGAGGTCCAGAAAGCCTGGAACTACCGTATTTCCCCCAAAATAAGACCTAGCCAGGCAATCAGCTCTAATGCGTCTTTTGGAGCAAAAATTAATATAAGACCTGGTATTATATTATATTATATTATATTATATTATATTATATTATATTATATTATATTATATTGACCGGGTCTTATAGTATAGTAAAATAAAACCGGGTCTAATATTATCTTTTGCTCCAAAAGACACATTAGAGCTGATTGTCCGGCTAGGTCTTATTTTTGGGGAAACACGGTAGCTGACCTTTTCTCTGTCTGAGCAGGCTTTTCAGTGGTGCTACTCCCTCCCTTGCTGCTCCCTAGCTGTATCCAAGACTGGATCTCCAGGTTCCTGTCAATTCTGAGAGTCCCTGATGACCACCCCATAAATCCCCTTTGTTCATGCAGCTAGTGTTGCTTTCCGTTACTACTTTTTTCTCAATTACAGTTGACATTCAATATTATTTTATATTACTTTCAGGTGTATAGCGTAGTGGTAAGAGATTTATATATTTTACAAAGTGACCCCCCCCCAGATTAGTGTTACTTGCAATTAACAAACTCTAAATGATATATCCCTCCACCCCCCAACCCCTTGCAATAATAATCTAATCTTAGTTCCATTTCTTGTTGGAATCTAGCAATTCAAATACAGCACTTTAGGCAACTGCAGTTCCTGCTAAGCACTGCATTAGGCTCCCTTCTCAGACAAGGGTGGACAGATTGAGTGACGAGGAATATAGTCCTTTAGCAAATGTCAATTCTCCCTGTAAGACATTGACATTCTGATTTACAAATCAAACCTTCCATTTATTTGATTAGTATGTGTCAGGGCTGGAATTTCCTAAGCCCCTGGGAATTGGCAGCTGAACAAATAAATAAATGCCAAGCAACTGGACTCTGAGACAGCAGTGCCCACTCCTGGAATGAGAACAACCTTAATTAAGGGTACATGCTTAGCTGATGTATTCTATTAGCTTATTTATTCTATTCCTGGATGGATATTATGATGAGAGATTCTGAAGGAATGTTGTTAACCCTGAACTTAGCATCTGGCTAGTCAGCTTGTTAAAGCATGTGTTAGGAGCCAAGTTCTATTTTAGTAGCTAGTTAGCCAGGCAGAGAAAAGCTATTCCTTAGTCACAGTATGCATTCTACTCTGTCATCTCCGGTGTATTATTTTAATTACAGAAAAGTTCAGGTAAGAAAGGAATGATAATTTAGTTCAGAAAAAACCTGTCAACAACACTAAGAATGCAGAGCACAACCTTCCAGTATTCTGTTAGTGTCAGCTTTATATACGAAAAATTATATATATTCTACTGTACTATGCTTTAATAACACAAAATACACTTTTAAAGGGATAAAAGGATAGGCAATTTATATACATTTAAATAGCTCACTTGTCATTGATTGCTTGGGGTCCTTTTTTTTTGTTTGTTTTTTCTGCCTTTTAAGAAATTGTCAGTGGTTTTATTGAAAGCGCACACCTTTTATTTTCCCTAGTCCACATACATAAATCTGACTTCAGTGACAAGTCAAATATAAAGGACTATTTTCAGACAGCATTTCAAACACTTAAGTTAACACTAATAGTCCACCTTCTCAAAAATACCAATTTTCTCTCAAGGTAAAGGTACAGGAAGTTTGCCGTGTAGAGAAGTTGACCCTTCTGGACTCCCTCTAAGGCTAACGCGTTTACTCTCCCCTAGAAATCTTCCCCAAATGTCTAACCCCATGGTGCTCAGTGATCCCCAGATCAGCGGCATAGCATCACCTGGGAACTAGTTAGATCAGCAAATTATCGAGGTCCCACCCTTGACCTACCAGACAAACGACTCTGGGGGAAGGCCATACCATCTGTGGCTTAACAAGCTCTCCAGGTGATTCTGACGCATGTTCAAGTTTAAGAGCCATCAGTCTCCAAGCTGCAGTGGTAAGTGCTGGGAGTGGGAAGGGATGGACATCTAAGGCCAGAAGGCTCAGGCAGCCAAACCTTAAACCTTTCCCTTACAGAGGGCCATTGGATCATCACGATGGGCAGGTATTATGATTTTTATTCTACAAGAAATAAATTGAGACAGAACTATTAAGCAGTTTGGCTAGAGATTTGAGGCCTGTATCCATTTGCTAAGGCTGCTGTAACAAATGACCACAAACTGGGTGGCTTGAAACAACAGAAACTCATTCTGTCACAGCTTTGGAGGCTACAAGTCCAACCTCAAGGTGTCAGCAGAGCTGGTTCCTTCTGAGGGTTGGGAAGGAGGGTCTCTTCTGTGACCCTCACCTAGGTTCTGGTGATGGCCAGCGACCCTGGGTGTTCCTTGGCTTCTAGATGCTGCGCCCCAATTTCTGCCCCGTCTTCCCATGTTGTTCTGCAATCTGTGTATCTATGTCTAAATTTTGCTTTTACAAGGACACTAGTCATGTTGAATTAACGACCCGCTCTATTCCTCTATGACCTCATCTACATTTAGCTAATTATATCTGCAATGAACCTATGTCCAAATAAAGTCACATTCTGAGTTGCTGGGAGATTAGGACGTCCAAAGAATTTTTTTGGGGGGAGGGCGGGGGGCGCGACACAGCTCAACCAAGAACAGGGCCCTGACTCAGGACTCCTGTGGAGAACACTTCTCATTCCTCAGCATTCTTAAATCACCTCCCTGACACCAGGGACACTTGGCAGATTTCTTCATTTAATGCCACTGGCAGAGAAAAGTCACAAAGAGGGATACATTACTTACTCCCTTCACGCAGTGTGTGTCCCCAAACTAATGATGCTCGTGTACATTAACTTAGGATCTTTTCTGGGGCCCTTCTTCCCCATTCCATATCTGGTGTATTTAAACATAATAAATAGTTTCCTCCTATTTCTTGGATCGATAGCTAACTATTTAAAGACATAGTTTAAAGAAAAGAACATAATATCCATGATCTATCCTACATTATTCTGTGCTCCTTCTGGTTTTGGCCTTCTAAGACAACCAACTCTGGGCAATAGAGGGGACTGCCTCATTAGGCCTGGAAAAGAGAACTTAGATTCAGAAGACTATAAATTCAGAACTACTCCATAGTTTTGGCTATGCCCTTTTGGGCTCACAGATCTTCCTAAAGAAAAACTGCTGATATGTGCAATCCACTTATCTTATGAGTGGATTCTGACCTTTAAGCATTAAACAATCAGAAGGAGAGGTAGAGCTAGTGATTGAGTATCCATCAGCACACCTCTCACACCTTTTGGAAGCACTGTTAACCTGAGTGTACCTTACACTTCAGCGATCTCTATTTAAGAATTTTGCCAGCCAAAAAATGATAGAGCTCTCAGACCTAGATTTTATCATGAAATTCTTTTAAATACAGGTAAACACTGAGAGATCTACACTGGGTAATATTTAAAAAACAAAAAACAAACAAACAAACAAACAAACAAAAAACTCTAGTTATTTCCATGAATACAATTAAAATACCTAAGAAGTTAAGTGAAAAAATCAACCCCAAAGTAATTACCACTTGTAATTTCTTCCATTTCATTGAACATAAATTGTCATCAAATTTTCAGTTAGATTCTTTGAAGCATTGATGTAATGTAATGTCTCATGTAATCAAAGCATTCCCTCTCATTTAGTTTCCATTTGTTTAATATTTTGCATTCTGTAAATGACCAAATATGAACTTTTAAATGTTTCTAAATCTCTTTTAATACTTTGGAAATGGTTATTCTGCTTGGTTATTGCAGACTCTGAAATATTAATTTTTCTCAAAGTATTTTATACTGATAATTTACTCAAAAAGTTTTATCTATCATAAACTACTCAAGATGAATGTTAGCTATTTTAAGAACAATTTTCAAAGCAAAAACTAAGACCCCATAGGAAAATGTACAAAGAATATGACCTCACTGAAGTTATATAAGTATGTATATGAAAAAAACAAGTACCACTAGAAATTGAGTTAAAATAAATCATTCTAATTTCACTAAATTGGCAAAAAATTTTTAAATAATATTTATTTTGATGAAGGTATTATGGAACGAGTGTCCTATATACTTCCACGCAGAGTAAAATTTGGACAATTAATGAAAAGCACTTTGGCACTATATATGAGCTTTAAAAATGTATCATTAATTCAGTAATTTTATATCTAAAAACTACCTTAATTAAGTAGAAATTCAGGCAATTAGCCATCAGGACACTACAGATCAAAGTCATAATGAGATAACTTTTCATACACACGAGAATGGCTATAATAAAAAAAACAATAGATAACAAGTGTTGAAGATGTGGAGAAATTAAGAACCTCCTACATTGCTGGTGGAAATACAAACTGGTGCAGCCACTGTAGAAAACAGTCTGGCAGTTCCTAAAATGGTTAAACATTGAGTTACCATATGACCCAGCATTCCCACTCTTGCTTATATACCCAAGAGAAATGAATACATATTTCCACACTAATTTATACTTGAATGTTCATACCAGTATTATTCAAAATAGCCAAAAGTAGAAACAATCCAAATATTCATCCACTGACAAATGGATAAATACAAAGTGGTATAGTCACACAGAGTAATGTTATTTGGCAACAAAAGAAATGAAGTACTGATACATGCTACAATATGGATGAACCTTGACGATATTATGCTCAGTGAAACAAACCTGCCACAATTGTCTCACTCCATTTATATAAAATGTCTAAAATAGTCAAGTAGAAAGTAGATTAGTAGTTACCTTGGGCTGGGGGACAGATAGAGGGGTTGGGGCTGCTGACTAAAGAGAGTGGGGTTCATCAGGGGGTAATGAAAATGTTCTAAATGGACTGTGGTGAAGAATGCATAATTGGTTCTAAATCCTGGATTTGCCATTTTGTGGTGATATGATTACCTCTGGCACTTACAGTATTCTCTGAAATGGCCATCCGTTTCTACCCCAAACTCCTTTCCTTCTCTCATTTTCAATTCCAAATGAAACGTTCCTCCTCACCCAGCCTGCTGTTTCCCTTTGCTGCTCCCTTCCTCTCTCCCCATTCTTTTGTCTTTCCCAGAATCCAGTTTGTTTTTCTGTGCACATTGCCTGATTCTACAACCTCGACACCTAGGAACTGAGCCAGCACACACACAGACATCCCCTTAAAGAGAATGGAAAAAAAGTTGGCAAAGAAAATCCCCCCTGGCTAGCCAGGCACGGGAAGGCTATAAACACTCACATGATAGTAATTTCTGTCACCACCATCACAGTCTGATTTTCAAAAAAAGAGTCCAGACACTCATCTCATCCTCTTTGTCTGGATAGTCTCCCTGCCCTGTTCTTTCCTCCCTTCCCTTTCTAGCTGCCATCCATGGAAATCAGCCTGCATTTGGGTGATAGACAAATGCCTTCCCTGATCAGCTCAGCTGGGGATGAGTTCGACGTCACTGATCCAGCGAGGCTTGGTTGGAACCATTCTTGGGGTTCTTAGTGTAGTCAGTGGGGAGGGAGGGCAAGGTGTGAGTCAAGGTCAAAATACACATTGTAAAGTAGAAGCTAGTAAGAGTCAATCAACATAAAATACTAATAGCTATTTCTCTGTACATGACATTTGATAGACGTTACCTCATATAACTGTATGCTGTACGGCTTCTTATCGCGATTTATGGATGAAGACACTGCAATTTGTATAAATCAAGTAATTTTTCTCAGGGTTAAAATTTGGTAGGAAGTGGAACAGGAGTTCAACCCTAGCTCTGTGTGTCTCGAAGGCGTGTTCTACTACCACTTTGCTTCTCCTGCCCCAGAAAATGTGGCAGGATATAGACTTGTATTCTTGGAGAGAGAAAAGCACTAAATGCAACTTGGAAAAGAAAATTCTTTCAACAGCCCAAAGTTTTCCTTGTGGAAGGTTTTCAATGATAGACTTAATATTTGCCAAATGTCTCTATTTCTTCATGTGTCAGATTATTCTGTTTTTCAAGCAATGTGTACATTTCTTATAAAATTTAAAATATATTAACATTAAATTGTTCATTATCTTCTCATATATTTAATGTCTATAAGTTCTATAATGATGTTGCTTTCTTCATTCCTGACATTGGTTATTTTTGTCTTCTCTTTCTTTTTCTTGATGTGTCTCAGCAGGGGTTTATCAGTTTTATTGGTTCCTCCAAAGAAACAATTTTGGGTTTATTTTCTCTATTTTATATTTGCTTTCTATGTCATTAATTTCTGTTATCTTTATTCCTTCCTTCCTTTTACTTTAATTTGTTATTCTTTTCTATCTTTTTGAGATGAATGGTTAGCTCAGTGATTTTCAGGTATCCCTCCCTCATTGCGCATGAAGTTACAAATTTTCTCTTAAGCATAGTTCTAGCTGCATCTCACAGAATTTAATATGTAATAATAGAATTATTCTGTCCAAAATATTTCCTTATCTCTGTTATAACTTTTGCCTTGACCCATGGGTTATTTATATATAAATATATGTTGCTTAATTGTCAAACATATGGAAATTTTATAAATACCTCTTTACGATTTCTAACTTGATTCCATTGAACATTGTCTATTTGATTTGAATCTATAGAAATTTTTTGAGATTTGCCTTAGGTACCAGCATGTAGTCAATTTCTGTAAACGTGCTGTGTGTTTTTAAAATAATGTGATTCTACCATTGCTGAATATAGTACTCTATGTATATCGACATGTTGTTTGATAATTACAGTAAGCTGTGAAACCTTCTATATCATTATTGTTTTGCCTATATATATATATATCATCAATATCTGAAAACATTGTGTTAAAATTACTATGAATGTGAATGTATCTATTTCTTTCATTTCTGTCAAATTTTGCTTTACTTACTTTAAAGCTATATTATTAGCTATACACAATTTAGCTTTATTGTATATTTCTGGTGAGTAAAACCCTTCATTCTATTTAACATGTCCTTTATTTCAAATGCTTTTCTAATGAAAATACTTTATCTGGTATTAACATCAATAAAAGATGGCTATTATACATTACCTTTCTTCCCTCATGTTTTAGGTGTATCTTTTATAAACTTCATAATATTTTTAATCTGGTTTGAAATTTTTCCTTTTAATTTGATTTTGTCTATCTACATTTAATATAATTTCTGATGTATTAGGTTTAAAACTATATTCTTACTCTGTGTTCTCTATTTTTTCTATCTGCTTTATCTTCCTCATTCCTGATTTTCTTAACTTGTTTGGATTGGTTCAGTGTTTGTTATTCAATTTTTTCCTACTCTTAGCTTCAAAGTTAAAAGCTCCTTTTAATGATTCCATGTGAAATTACAACATGCATTATTATTAGAATGTAATGTTTATTGGTACTCTTGCCCTTCTTTTGGACAATGCAAGAACTCTGGAATACTTTCATTCCATTTACCTGCCTCTGACTTAAGTCTGTAAGACATTTTTATTATTGTCTTATACAGCCAATATTGGTTCCAATTTATTCATCAACATCCCCTTCTATTGCTTTTCCCTTTTTCCCTGCTTCTCCCACCTTCCATCTGTGAACATTTGTATTCTGCGTGAAAAATATCCCTTGGCATTTTCTTAAGAATAGGTGTGCTGGTGATGAATCCTTTAACGTTTTGTTCATCCAAAAATGTTTTCATTTCACTTGGATTTTCTAAGGATGAAAATAGAATTTTAGATTGGCAGCTATTGTCTGTCAGTACTTTATCTATATTTTTCTCCATTTTCTTCTGGCTCTCATCATTTCTCATGCAAAGTCAGCCCCAGTCTAATTTTTGTAATGTGAGGGTAATTTGTCTTCATTCTTCCTCTTCCATGGATGCTTTTTAAGATTTTCTATTTATCATGTGTTTTCAGCAGTTTCTTGTGACGTGCATAGGTGTGGATTTCTTTTTATTTATCCCATTTATATTTTGTAGGACTTCTTAATATGTGCCTTGATGTTTTTCACTAGTGTTGTGAATTCCTTTGCCAATATATCTTCAATTAATTACCTCTGCCACATTTTTTCTGGAACTGCAATTACTCATATCATAGACCTTTTCACTATATTTTCTCTGTATTACATTCTCCTTTGTATTGTTTGCACTTTGTCTTTCTCCATTCTTCATTCTTGCTTATCCTTCATTAGCAATATTCCTAAGTATGTTCAAATTTTTCATTATTTCATTGTTTGAGCTAGCATATAAATGTATAATTGATTTTGTGTAATTCAATGACCTCGATAAATTCAGTTATTAATTTTTAATTGTTATATAAAGATTCTTTTGGATTTTTCTGTGAATGCAAACATGTGATGTGTGAATGGCAGTTACTTTTTCCTTTCCAATATTTTATTTCTTTTCCTTGACTTAATTGTACTGACTAGATCTTTCACTGAAATGTTAATAGTAGTGGTAATAGCAAGTATCCTTTCTTTTTCCTGATCTCAGGGGAAAGTTTTTAATATTTCATTATTAATTACTGTATTTTCTAATTTTTTCTTTATAGTTACCTTTCATTCTACTTAAGAAATTCCAATCTATTACTAGTTTTCTGTTTATTATGAACATGGATAAATTCTGTCTAATATTGTGGCTGCATCCATTGAAATAATCATTCTTTTCCCTTAATTCCCTGATATATTACACTGATTTGTTTTATTTTTTATTTTTAAAATAATTTTTCAATTACTCTTGAAATACAATACTATATTAGTTTCAAGTGTACAACATAGTGATTAGACATATACATAATTTATGAAATGATCACCCCAATTAATCTAGTACCCATCTGACACCATACATAGTTATCATAATACTATTGCTTATATTCCATATGCTATACTTTACATCCCCATGATTTGTACTTCTTAATCTCTTCTACCTTTTTCACCCCTCCTTCCTTCCATCTGGCAACAATCAAAATGTTCTCTGAGTTTGTTTCTATTTTGTTTGTTCATTTATTTTGTTTTTTTAGATTCCACTTATAAGTGAAATCATAGGGTATTTGTCTTCCTCTGACTTATTTCACTCAGCACAACACCCTCCAAGTTTATCCATGTTGTTGCAGACGGCAATATTTCTTTTTTTTTTTTTTTTATGGCTGAGTAAAATTACACTATATATATGTACCTCTTCTTTATCCATTCATCTAATGATGGACACCTAGGTTGCTTCCATATCTTGGCTATTGTAAATAATGCTGCAATGAACATATGGATGCAGACATGTTTTCAAATTAGTGTTTTTGGTTTCTTCAGGTAAACACCCAGAAGTGGGGTTACTGGGTCCTTCTATATCTCTTCTTATAGCTTTTATTTTAAAGTCTATTTGTCTGGTATAAGTATTGCTAGCCCAGCCTTTTGTTTGTTTGTTTCCATTTTCATGAAATATCTTTTTCCATCTCTTTACTTTCAGTCTGTGTGAGTCTTTCCATATGAACTGAGTCTCTTGTAGACAGTATATATGTTTGTTTTCTTATCCATTCAGCTACCCTATGTCTTTTGATTGGAACATTTAATCCATTTACATTTAAAATAAGTGTTGATAGGTACGTAGTTATTGTCATCTTATTATTTATATTTATGTTCTCTTTTCCCTCCTCCTTCTTCTTAAAGAAGTTCCTTTAATATTCCTTGTAATACCAGTTTGAAGGTGATGAATTCCTTTAGCTTTTTTGTGTCTGGGACGCTCTTTATCTGACCTTCGATTCTAAATGATAGCTTTGCTGCGTGGAGTCATCTTGGCTGTAGTTCCTTGTTTTCCATCACTTCAAATATTTCATGCCAATTCCTTCTGGTCTTTAAAGCATCTGTTGAGAAATCAGCTGACAGTCTTATGGGAGCTCCCTTGTAGGTAACAAACAGCTTTTCTCTTGCTGCTTTTAAGATTCTCTCTTTGTCTTTAACCTTTGGCATTTTGATGATGATGGATCTTGGTGTGGGTCTCTTCGGGTTCATCTTGTTTGGGACTTTTGGAGCTTCCTGGGCTTGTATGTCTATTTCCTTAAAGAAGTTGGGAAAGTTTTTCATAATCTCTACAAATAGCTTTTCAATTCCTTCCTCTATTTCTCTTCCTCTGGTACCTCTATGATGTGAATGTTGGTAAGTCTGTTGTCCCTGAAGCCCCTTAAACTGTCTTTTTTTTGGGGGGAGGGATTTTTTTTTTCTTTTAACTGTTCCAATTGGGTGTTTTCTGCTATGTCATCTTCCAAATTGCTGATTCAATCCTCTGCTTCATCTAATTGCTGTTGATTCCTTCTAATGTATTCTTTATTTCAGTTATTGCATTCTTCATTTCTGATTGGTTCTTTCTTTATGTTTCTTATCTCCATTTTTATGTTTCCTATCTCTCTGTTGAAGTTCTTACTGAGATCACTGAGCATCCTTAGAATCAGTATTTGGAACTCTGTGTCTGGTAGATTGCATATCTTCATTTTGTTTAGTTATTTTTCTGGAGCTTTGATCTGTTCTTTCAGTTGGGACATGTATCTTTGTCTCCTAATTTTGGCTGTGCCCTGTGTTTGTTTGTATGGGTTAGGTAGAGTTGCTATGTCTCTCAGTCTTGGTAGAGTGGCCTTATACAGTAGGTGTTCTGTGGGGCCCAGTGGCACCATCTCCTTTGTCACCTGAGCTGGGTGCTCCAGGCATGTCCCTTGTGTGGGTTGTGTTTGCCTTCCTATTGTAGTTGAGCCTTGGCTGCTATTGGCATGTCAGTGAGAGGGATTGATCCTCAGGCTGTGAGGACTGGCTGTGACTACACTGGAGGAGCTGTTGTGCAGAGGCTGACCCTACGGAGCAGGATTTCCTTTAGCAGGGCTTTGGTGTCTTCCCAGTCTGCCCTTTGGATGTGTTGCTTGTGCAGATAGTTGTGTGGTCCTCTGGTGTGGTCTTAAGCTGGCTACTGGGTGTGCTGGTTTTGGAGCCTCTGGGGCGGTGCTCTGATACAGGCCAAGTTGAGCCACTGCCTGTGCCCTATGTGGAGCCACTTGCTATGAGCTACAAAGTGATCGGCAGATGATGGTTACCACTTTTGCTGGGCTTGGAGGTGCCTGGAAGAGAGTAAGCTGCAAACTGAGGCTGGCTACTGCTAATGCTTTGCTTGAGACTGCTTAGCAAAAGGTACAGGACATGCTGAGGCCAGATGCTCCTTGTTTGATATTTTGAACCTTTGATAGATTTTAGGAAATTCCGCAGCTTGAGCCAAGACAGGCTGTTTGTATGGAATAGCCACTAGAATTGGCTTGAGTGGGCCTGCAAGTTGGGTAAGGTAGGGTCTCAAGGGATCACTTGGGTGGGGTGAATGAATGATGTTAGCCAGGTTGATGGAGGCTCAGATATGGCACCCACGTGAGCATGAAGGCTGGTTGCAGAGTGGGCTCATCAAAGAAACAATGGCTTCTGCCAGCACTTCTGTCTGGGAGAAAGCTGTCCCTCCAGCCCTCATTCTAAAGCCAGACAATTCAGTTTCTCCCCCTATGTCGCTGTTGCCTGTCCAGCTTCTGCCCTAATGCTGGAGCTCGGAGTGAGGGGGTCCATCAGTGTATAAGTCTGTGGGCCTTTTGAGAGGAATGGCTGGGACTGCACCCACTCTTCATATCACTCATCCACAATTTCCACTGGTTTTCCCAGCCAGAAGTTATGGGGACTTCTCTCCCCAGCACTGAAACTCTGGGCTGGCGAGACTGGTGTAGAGCTGGCACGCCTTGCTCCTCAGAGGGGACCTCCACAGCCAAGATTTCTCTCACAAATTTTAATCCCCACGCATGGCTGTGGGACCAGCCTTTTCCTCGTCTCTGCCCCTCTGCCAGTCTGGACCTGGCTTCTTCTGTATATCTTTAGTCATATCACTTCTGGTCAACCAGACTACAGGTATTTCTTAATGACAGTTGTTCTATAGTTTAGTTGTAATTTTGAGATTGTCATGGGAGGAAGTGAGTACTGCATTTACCTACTCCATCATCTTGACTGGAAGCCCTGATTTATTTTTAAATATGTAAATAATCTAAGATATCTAAATAACCTTAAATATCTAAATAACCCTAGAAAACAAAGACATTCTTAGAAAACAAAATTTGGTCATATTGTATATGTGCTTTTTGTAAATTGATGTATTACATTTATTAATATTTTATTTAGGATTTTTGCATCCATACTCATAAGAGTAAATGGACTATTACTTTTCTTCCTTTAATAGCCTTTTTAGAATTTTTGTTTGATTCTTTTAGATATCTGAGGACAGAAAAATTCTGGATTCATCTTAAAACAATTTCAGGCCTAGAGATCATTCTAAGCTGGCTGCAGTCCCTGAGGGCACCAGGCTACACCCTGTTAGCCCTGATCCCTAGGTGGAGACCCTCTGATGTCAACTGAAAATGTGGATTTACCCACCATAATTACTTTGGCAAGCCTTAGACTTCAAATTTTGTCTTCCTCAACTCTGGAAATTCTAAAAGGTGTTGCTTAGTTCTCAGCCTGTTGGCTGACTTTTGTAGAAATTGCAAAGATCCCCAAGGAAAAGGAACTTCCAAAACCATGTTTACCTCTCTAGATTTTCATTTTTTCCCAGGATTATGGTCTGGTAATTTTTCATTGCCTTACATCTCCAATGCCTTAAAGTAGATTTATTAAAATATTTTGATCATCACTACTAGCAAAAGGTTTACCCAATTTCTTTGTACCATCACCAAAATCAGATGTTCCAGGCTGTTTTTAAGTAATTCAGTGATTTCATAAAATGAGTTTTTGAGATTCTTTGGTAGTCACCAAAATGTTCACTTCACAAAAGGCTGCCTCTCTCCAGTGTGATGCAAAGGGTTGCAGATTCAAAGAAAAGTTTGAAAAAAATACAATATACCACTGGTGATATGACTAAATAAGAATTTAAGTTGGCTACTGAATAATTGTATTCAGGATGAAATACAATTAACAGAGAAATCCATTTATTCATTGCTGGAGAGGAATCCCACGTGTGTTTATCATGCCTAGTGATAATATTGAAGATTTAGTATCTTTTTAAATAGAAAAAGAATTGGATTGACATTTATGTAGGCGAAATAGAATTAAGATGGAAACTAATTGACCTATTATGCTAGTGACATTAATAATATTATTAAAATAACAAACTCTTTAACTAGCTCCACAGTCATGACACACAAATGTCCACGTTAGTCTCATAGGCACTAGCTCACAACCTATAATTTTGTAGAAAAAGATAGTTACTGGCTCAGACTGAGAGTAAGGAGTCACATCCTCCACCTTACCCCAAGCCAGGGAAAATTAGAAAATAGATACAGTAAATGGCCATTTTCAACAAAATGCCCTTTTGTTTATATTTAGTCTTATCTTTTACATCTTCATTTGGGTGTTTCCTTTTAATATAATATTGTTTAAAAAGAAGAGAGGCCTAACAGTCTGTCCAAATGGAGAGTGTTAAAATAAGCTTCAAATAAATGACGCAGGAGGACTTCCCGCCTGATGATCTATAATGCGTGCTCATCCCTTCCATCCCACACAGGAGCAGAGACAGGCTCCTGCTGAATCATAAATACATTGCCTGATAACATCACCAAATCCTTCACAATCTCGAGAGTGAAAAATGAGGCTTTAAAACAACATTATGAGCAATACAAGAAACACTGAAGTAAAGCAACGAGTATCTTGGAAGGGGAAAAATGCAATGACTGAATTCCCAGTATTACAGCATGTTGTGACAAAAAATATTTGAATTTCCACAGTGCTCTAATGCTGTGGGATAAAAGGATCTGTTCCAAGCAGTGACCGATATAGAAAAATCGTGTCTTAGAGGTTATTGGAGAACATGTGCTTTAACCTAGTCTATACATATTTTATCATCAGTGTCAGTGAATATTTGTTGAGTTCTCAAAGAGCATTTAGCTATGCCTGCAAACACCTGCAGCAAAGTACACAGAGAAGATCCAGTCTTTTCCCCTAGGATATTTCATTTAAAATGAGCAAGATACACAGCTCATTCTCTTTCTATGGGCAGATATCACTTTTATTTTTTTCTCCAACATGGGATTCTTAGCATCCACCCTCCAAATGAGGATTAAATTGATGGGATTTAAGTGTCTCTTCTCAGAAATGGAGAAGCAAGCAAGCTTGATGACTATGTATAAAAACGTCGCTCTGACTATAGGGAATTTCAGGAATCATGAATTGTAGAAGAACTAGATGTAGCTAGGGATCATGAAATCAAGTGCCAGGGATGCAGGCCAGACCATAGACATAAAAAAATAAAAATAAAAATAAAAAAGGCTTCTTCTCTTTCTGCCTGAAGAACGAGGCCCTCTCAGTTTGCCTTTTGTTTCCATAGACCTGGGAGTTCAGAGAAACATTTTTCCACTTCATGAAAATCTATTGGCAATCTGATGATATGGTAACCAACCCTTGTCCTCAGTGCAGGGAGTACATAGAGCAGAGTGGCAGGGGCAGGTCCAGGTTTCATGGAGTCTAAAACTTATACAATCGTGGAGACCTCTTTATAAAAAAAAAATATAAAATTACAGATACAATGTTAGGCCTTGGAGCAGTAGGGCTCTGACACTTGAGCCTTTTATCTTTACAATAAGTGCACCTTTGCTCGGTGTCTCAAAGAGGAAATCTCTCCTCAACTCCAGGTAACAGGTACCCTTAGAGAGACTACCCAGAGTGGCCAGATCTTCTGATATTTTAAGAACAGCGAGAAATTGGGATGTTTATGGGACCTGTCCCCCATTTTTATGAGGTTGGTGCAAAAGTAATTGTGGTTTTCGCAGTTATTTTTAACTTTTTAAACCGCAATACCTTTTGAACCAAACTAACAAATATTGACATGAAATTCAAATGGAAAAAAGTAAAAACAAACTTTGTTAAGTCTCAACCTTTGGTCATCACTTTGGCACCTCTGGCAAATTGAGTTTCGCAGTAATTGAGGTCAAAGAATGGCTGTTGTCCAAATCCCTCAGTGCGCCTCTCAGCTGTTCACCCTGGTGGAGGCTGATATAACTGAAGCCGGGATCCACATGTGAAATGCCTTGAGCTTAAAGAATGATTTGGGGTGAGGAGCTTGAGAAGAGGGTACATGCATAAAGAAAACATTAGAACAGGGTGGCAGAAGCAGATGACAGATTGAATGTGGGAGGAGAAAGAAAAACTACTTCCAGACCCCTTTCTTTGGAAATAGATTGAATTATGACCCCTTGCACCGTGATTTGACAGCTGCGTTGCATGGGAGACTTTCAGGCGGCATTTCTGAAAATGTGGTCCGCAGACCACCTGATTCTGGAATACCTGGTGTACTTGTCAGAACGCAGATAGCTGCTGGGCTCAACCCCAGAAGTCGTGTGTGAGTCTCTGTGAGTGGGGCCCAGAAATGTCACTTTAACAAGTACCAGGTGTTTCTTAGACAAAAAGGCATCTGAGAAACACTGGACAGCATCTATTTTTTCTTTCAATCTAGCCAAGAGCTGCTCATGGGAATGGATGCGTGTGGAAGCTTCCAGACTTCCAGTTACCAGAATTGGTACTTCTGGAAGGCATTAGTAAGTTGGTCTCCAACCACTTACTGCCTTTTTCGTGGCCCACACACTTTTATTTCTGAGCCTGTATGGCTGTCCAAGCTGCCAAAAAAATTGAGGCCTTGACACTTTAAGAACACCCTGTATGTGAAACAAGCCAAGTCCCTGAAGATTTAACTTCTGACTTCCTCCTTGACAGCCTTGCTGACACAACACAACCTCAGCTGTGTTTTGTTGACACTTAGCAGATGAAGTGTCCTGAAAACCCAAGGCCTGCTTTATATGAATTACAAAATGCTTACTGAGGACAATGGCAATACTGGAGCCTGCTCATTAACACATTCTTGATTGGATTAACTTGATTTCCAAGTCTTGTGCAGAAGAAAAATCCAAGGTATTTCTGTGCTACAGGAAGAATGTCTGTCCGTGTGGCACACACCCCATGGGAAGCCCCCTTCTCCAAGCTATCTCAACTGCCCTGCCCTATGTGCCTGAACTTAGAGCCCTTTGGTCTCTACTTTCCTAATTTGTATGACTAGTTTGATGTAATGTGGGTATTTACTTTCTTTTCTCCTCAGAATTTTAACTCGTTAAGAGTACAGGCCATGTGTTATTTAATAAGAAGTCAGTATCAACCAACTGGGGAAAAAACTAAGATATGATTAATACCGTGAACAAAGAGAAGATATCATGAGATACTAGGGAACTGCAAAACCAAGTTACAACCTGACAAAGGCAGACACTGGAGGATGGGGGCCGAGACTGTCTGGTTCATTAGGGCTCTTACATCATCTGAGCCAGAGACAAGATAGAGCCCACATGCAAAGGCAACCTTCACAGCACATCCTCTTTTTTGGTCCCAGTCCTGGTACCCCAGAGATTGCCAGTTTGCAGGGAACCAACATGGGAATCTGCTGTCCCTGGGCTACTGTCCAGTTTCTTTATTTGGGTTATGGGTTGAATTGTGCCCCCTCCCCCATTCACATATTGACTCCCTAGCCCCAGTACCTTAGAATGTCACTGTGCTTAGAGATAGAATTTTTCAAGAGGTAATTAAGTTAAAATGAGACCATTAGGATGGGCCCCAATCCAATATGACTGGTGTCCTTATAAGAGGAAATTTGAACACAGAAAGAGACACTAAGTGCACAGACAGACAACCAAATGAAGAGGCAGCAAGAGCGTGGCCGGCCATCGAGCAGCAAAGGAGAGAGACTTCAGAGGAAACCAATCCTACAGACACCTCGGTCTTGGCCCTCCAGAATCCAGAACTGTGAGAAATTAAGTTTCTGTTGCTCAAGCCCCCCAACCTGTGGCATTTGGTTATGGCAGCCCTAGCAAACTGTCTGCAATGGCTCCTGGTCCTTTATTTAATTGTGGGTCTAAGTTTGTGATCTAATAGTGCATCAGTCACAGGGTGGCAGAGTAGGCAACTGTTCTACACAGCAGCGCCTGGGAAAGCCTGAGATTGACTGCTGATGGATTGTAGTATTGTTGGCCTCCCAGAGCCTGGGTGGGAATGAGGAATAACTCGTGAACAGTTGATACAGTTTTTCTCAAACCTAGCTGCACATGAGAATCACCTGGAGGGCTTTACTACCATGATGCTTCTACTCACCCCCCATACCAACTAAATAAATTGAATCAGAATATCTGATGGTGACGCCTGGTATCTATATTGTGTCAATTCTCCAGATTACTATAATATGAGTCCAGGTCTGAGAAGCATGGGTTAACAGATAAATTCATTTTGTTTTTTTATCTTTGCTGAGATGTTTGGTTTCTAGCAGAGATATATAAAAATTTTTATAAGAAGTTTCTGTAACCAGGTTGTGGAATTAAAACAATTAGACAAAAACCTCAATATAAATTTCAAATAAGAGTTAAGTAATTCACTGTAAAACAGCACTTTTATTCCAATGATTTACAAAAATGCACATGATTTGTTATTGAAATGAGTTTTCTTTCACTCACAGAAGGAAACTGCATTTTTCATTTTAAGAGTATTATAGCGTAATGGTTAAGAGCATAGCTTATGGTACCAAACTACCTGGGTTCAAATTATACTTAACTAGTAGCTAATATGAGTGAACTTGGCTGAGTTATTTAACATTTTTGTACCCCAGGGCCCTACCTATAAAATGGGGAGAATTTTAGTACTTTACCCCATGGGGTCATTATAAAGATTAAATGAGTTTTGAACAGTACCTGACACCCAGTATTCACTAGATACAATCAACTAAACAGTAGCTATATTCCAGGATAAATTTGTAGTTCATACTTATTTCTGAACAGTATTTTAGATACTTGAAGGTTTCTTTCTCTTCTGCACTCTGTTAAAGTTTGGCCATACCTCTCCAAAGATGGGAGGCGTTGGCATTCCCCTATTTCCAGGTGATTTTGAGTGATCTCCCCTGCCCCAGGTCCCTAAAATCAGAAGAACAAAGCCAGCAGCAGTTGGCTGAGTAATGAAGGTGGTGGTGGCATTTGAGAAAACCTGAAAAAAAAAAAAACACAAAAAAACGCAGGGGCCCTGCAGTGCCATGAAAACCAGAACATGTATGCCACTGTCTTTCCTGCCAGAGCCAGCTCTGCACAGGCGCTCAGACAGGACCGCCACCTTGTTCACGCTCCAAGGAAGGTGAGCTCTGGGCTTGTACGACTCTCCATCTGTTCCCAAACCAGGCGGCTCTGGGTCTCTTCATGTCTCCTCCCCGTGGTGCCTTTGCCGCACCTGTCTCAAGGTAACCACAGCCCTAAAACAGGTGTGAAGCAGAAGCCCCACCCCCTGTCCTGTGCTCCAGCCCCTTTGAGCACGCTTTAGTCACATCTGTTACCAGGGCCAGGGAAGCAGAGAGGACACACCCCTCAGGCCCAGTCTCACTCCTCTCTCATTAGGATCGTCCTGCTTATGAACAAAGATACAAGCAATCAAAGACAGTTTTTGATGATTCTACCATGAAATGGGACAAAGTGGTAAACACCAATTTTTAAAAATAGTTTGCACGAATTTTGAGTCTAAGAAGTAAAAAGGCAAACCCTTTCATTTGTAATGTCCCATCAATTGTCAAGATAACTGAATTCACAAACTGAGTCACATTTTCTGATTGACTTAGTCTCAGTGAACGCTTTGGACCACATATCTCTCTATAATACGTCTTCAACAACAGAAACTATTAGGAAAATTCCTTTTCAAAGTGGAGGCATAGGAAGCCAACATTGAATTAACTTGATTTAATTACTAAAGACCTTAAAGGAAAAGTTGCATTTGCTGTGACTTACTGCCCCCCAGCGTCCACTGCCATTACTGACATGTGTATTTGATTTGGAAAAAACAGGCTTTCTTGCTGACTGTCTGTCCTTTTCGTTTTGATGAAAATGGTTTGGTTTGTTCGATGTTCAATGAATTCTTATTATCTTCCGAGGCTGAATTTAGTAATCAGAACAGTGAGCCTACAACTCAAAGGAACAAAAACACAGAACAAAATATGTCTGGTACTGAGGACTGGGACATTCAAGGGGCTGCTTTGAACAGTAGCCTTTGCGAGAGCATTCCAAAATTGATAATATTTGAAAAAGAGACGGTTTCCCAGCGGAACTACTCGGGCAACTTTCTCTAACAAAGAACTAATTGTCTCTCTCCCTGACTCCATGGCTCCTGGCTACTTCTTAGCATTTTCTGCCCTGAAGTTTGACAGAGACAGGTACTCTGTAGCCCATCAGTTGGTCGCCAGTTAGCATCTCGGGGGAGAGATCTGGTAGGGACAGAGGGCAGGTTGCATTCATCATCAGCCCCTAATTAAAATAAAAATAACAGATGGATCTAAATAAGATCTTAGATTTCATTTCCTTAGATTCCTGTGAATCCTACATCAACTTTTCGTCACCAGCTGCTGCCCAAAGACTCAGGTTAGGTTTACAAGGATCTCAGTTGTCTGCCTATGTCCCATCAGCTATGCTGATTCACCAAATACACTGAACAAGCCAACTTCCTTCGGTACTCCTTGAAAGGGAGCCCACAAGGCTGTAGAATGAATATAAAATAAATCTACCTGTATCTATGGCCTACTGAGAATTTGTAATCGTTAGATGTATAGATATTATATTTGTTCTAAATTAAATTTTTTCCAAGCCCCTGTTCTGTAGGGCTGGTGGGGATTTCAATCAGGCTTATTATTGGGGTTCCCTAGGACCCCACCCCCATCCTAGCCCCAGAGCTGTCTGAGGTTCTGAGGAATCTTATGCAGAATAGAACATTCAGGAACTACCTACTGATCTTTGATGCATATTTGTGCTCACACACATGCTGTGGGAATAGATGACGAAACTGATTCATAAAGTCATTAGATAATTTGCTCACCATTTCACAGCAAATCCTTAGGAGAATCGTTGCTAAATGTTGGGTCATCTGACTACTCACGGAAGCTGACATACTTTTTAAAAAATCAGTATATTTTTCTTTTGTGACACTACTCACCTCACCCTACCCTCCTTGCCTCAAAATAATAATAATTGTGTCTGTCATTTATTGAGCTGTGCTAAGTGCTTTCCATTCATGATCTGATTTGATCCTTACATCAATCCTGTGAATGAAATTACTATCCTCATTTTACAGATGAGGTTCAGAGAGGTTAAGTAACATACCCATGATCACACAGCCAGTAAGAGGCAGAATTAAATCTAAACTAGACTAGAGCTAAATTAGGTCTTGAGTTTGTCTAAAACCTATGTACTTAACTACTATGCTATATTGCTTTTTCTAGTAAAATTAGAAAGGAGGAAATTGTATATTTTCTAAAGACTAAATTGAATCAAAATATTGTTTTACTTTTTTTGGGTGAATTTTAGACATTATGATGTTAGAAAACCACTGTTTGGGATTCCTATGTTAGTCTTTACTTTTTCAATGGCATAGTGGTATAGTAGATAAATTCATCCCCCAAAATTAAAGAATAAAATTACTGTAGATGCATGAGAGTAAATTAGAATTAATATTCTAAGACTTCTTACAATTAAGGTATTACTACTAATTTGGCATTCTTATAGGGCAGTGCAGAAACGTGTGTCTCTGATCCCATCCTAGTACGACTGTCTACATGTACCTCTTTTTCTATTTATCTCCATTTTTAGAGGCTTCCAGAGTCTCAAGACTGGTTTTAATATCCTAAAAAACTAGAATAAAATCTAGAAAAAAACTAGAATAAAATCTCAGGCCCTTGAAGAAACAATGAAGAAAATGAAGATGGAAGGAACATAGGTACAATTGTTTAAAAACAATACAGGATGAGAAAAAGGCCATTTAGTAACTTCCCCTTCACAGAGCACTTTTGAGAAGCCCAAACTTTTAAAATGGAAATATCTTTTATTCAAGCCTGCCATCTTGAGGTCAATTAGAGAAATACTTAGTCTTTTGGGGGAATCTATACCATATAAAAAAAGCAAAGCTGTTTTGAATGAGATTTTTTTAACCGAAATAATAAATAAAGAACATGAATTACTCTCAGATAACATGAATCCAAAGCTTTCCACTATCAGCATGTTGACAGTCATTATTGTTTGTTTGAACCATGGTTTTCCCCAAGCTTCCCAGCCAAAGACCACCGGAAACACACGTGGAGTTGACAAGTTGGGTTATTACTACATGTGGCAGTAAGGGAGAGCACACAGGACAAGGTATGCAGCATGTCAAAAAGGATTTAAGGTTTAAGGAAACGGGCTTTGCTCTGGATTGGATGCCGACATTTGTATGGTGCATTTGTAAACGAACCAGTATGAGGGAATTTTTATTAACTAACTCATAGTTTAGTCATATTTCCTTAGTTTTTACCCGTGTGTTTCCACAATCCCATCCAGACGCCACATTAAATTTAGTTGTCATGTCTCCTCAGGCTATTCTTGGGCGTGACATTTTCTCAGACCTTTCTAGTTTTGGATGACCTTGGTAGTTTTGAGGAATACTGGTCAAGTATTTTATAGGGTGCCAGTGGAATCTGTCTAATGTTTAACTCATGATCAAATGGGCATAATGACTAAACTATTGTCTGTGTCTATGGGTTTTTGTTTGTCATTTGTTTGTCCTGTTCTTTTGTTGTTTTCAGATTTATATACCACATATCAGTGAAATCATATGTTTCTCTGCTTAGTGGTCACCAGAGGCTAAGGGGGAAAGGGGGTGGGAGATGAGGGTAAGGGGATCAAATATATGGTGATGGAAGGAGAATTGACTCTGGGTGGTGAACACACAATGTGATTTATAGATGATGCATTACAGAATTGTACACCTGAAATCTGTGTAACTTTACTAACAATTGTCACCCCAATAAACTTTAATTAAAAAAAAAACTGGCATAATGAGCTTGGGGAGGAAAGCCACAGAGTTACAGTGCAGTTGGCATCATCACATCACATCAAGGGTACATATTAGCTGCATGATTTATCACCGTTGACAATGACCTTGATCCCTTCCTGGTATTTGTCAGGCTTCTCCCCCTACAAAGTTACTATCCCCCTCCCCATTTTCATACTGTCCTTTTCAGAAAAAAGTCACTATGCAAAACCCATACAAAAGGATGGGGACTTATGCACCCCCTCCCTGACAGCAGAGTATCTACAAACAGTTTTTGAAATTTTCCTGCACAGGAGATTTGTCTATTCTTCCCCCATTTATTTACTTATTCACTTACGTGTTTGTGTCAGTATGGACTCATGGATATTTAGTTTATATTTTGGGTTATAATCCAACACTGCTCTATTTTGTTGATCAAATTGTTCCAGCTCTGGCCACTGGGAACTCTTCCAGTTGGCTCCTGACTCCCTTGAACAAACCCAATCCATGTAGGGTTTTTTGTTTGTTTGTCCTCGAGCCCTTCTTTACTTTCTGGCACTATAAGATACCCCAGGCTCATCTTGCATATTTTCCTCCCCAGTTCTAGAATCACCCATTTCTCCAAAAAGTCCAGGTTCTTTTTTATTAGAATCCAAGATCTGGGTGCCAGGTGTGGTCATTGCTACTGAGATGCCATAGTTTCTAGTCTCTCAGCTAATAGAGCAAGGAAATGTATGTGTGTATACTAACCACGTATATACACTTATCTATATTTCTATATGTAACCATTGGATCTATATTTAGCTAAAGATAGTTCACACTGTTGCCTCAAACTCTGATTCATTACTGCATGGATCATTCTAACATCCTCTCTTGCTTACCTGTAAATTCCCACTCCAACAGTAAGAAACCTGGCTCCCACCATCTGCTATCCATTTACTTAATTCTTCAGTTCCAGTGTGCCCATGGAGCAGTATCAGAATGGTTAACATGTACCCTCACGGAAAACAACTTTATCAACTAGAGCACAATAAGAACTTATATTTTAAGGGTAAATTTAAGTCTTTGATAGCATAGACTGCTTGAAGCTTTCCTTTGTAAGTATAAACCATTAACAAACATAATTAAATCCGGGTTATCTAAGGGGAGTCTCCAGAAAGCCGTGCAGAGTATAGAAAATTGGCTAGCAGAGGTAAGCAACCATGGGAGTTTTTCTTCTTCAGGTAATTGAAGGAGGGTGGCAGGATTTGGAGTGTCACAGCTAGGGACAGTGACATGTGAACAGGGCATATCATTTCATAAGCAGTTAGGTGACTAGTTGCAAAGTGGAAAGCACTGTTGTCGATAGAAGAGTTTGAAAAACATGGGAATCACTAAATTTAGTGGAGACTCTAGAAATAAATTGAGGTTTTTACATGTTTTACCATTACTATTATAGCTCTTAGAGAAGGTACATATGACTTGGCTGTTGGAGCTAATGAAAGACTAAAAGAGCAACAGGTCTCTAATGATTCCCATAAGTCTGTATTCCTAGAAAATGCCCATAATTCTGGAAACATCTTTGGTACACAGTTATAGTATCAGTTCTGATATTAAGCATGAGTATGTTTCTCTTAACCTGAAAGTCAATAATTTAAAAATATTTATGTTAAAGATATTTAACTTATGTATATTTCTCCAAAGAAGATAAACTTTCTTTATAATCTGTCAGTTTTTGCATGCTAAATCTGATAGACAAAGTCTCTAGAACAATTAATTTAAACTTGGAGAATTTTAGATAAACCTAATTATTCTTATTGTACTTTATTGATCTATGGGCACTTATTTCATATTATGTTGATGATTTTGAGGATATATATATACCAAAAAATGTATACACATGACTTGTATCCATCTTTTGTTATCAGAATATATGGAGTATTACAATTTAAAACAGTTTTCCTTGTGCATGCATTTTTTGGCACTCTCTGTATACATGCACATATATAATATATATGTATAAAATTATTCAGACATTTGTATATTTTGTTAATCTATTGCCATTTTAAGAAGTATGGGTTAAATTACTTTTAGTAATAAGTGTTTCATGTCTTTTAAAAATTTTACTTAGGAATTGTTCAGACTCAATGAACTTAATCACTTCTCCATGATCTTTTTTTTTTTTTTTTTTTTTTTTATTGCGGTGACAATTGTCAGTAAAATTACATAGATTTCAGGTGTACAATTCTGCATCACATCATCTATAAATCCCATTGTGTGTTCTTCACCCAGATTCAGTTCTCCTTCCATCACCATATATTCGATCCCCCATCCTCATCTCCCACCCCCACCCCCACCCCCTTACCCTCTGGCAACCACCAAACTATTGTCCGTGTCCACGAGTTTCTGTTTCCCATTTGTTTGTCCTGTTCTTTGTTGCCTTTGGTTTATATACCACATATCAGTGAAATCACATGGTTCTCTGCTTTTTCTGTCTGACTTGTTTCGCTCAGCATTACTCTCTCAAGATCCATCCATGTTGTCACAAATGTTCCTATATCATCTTTTCTCACGAATAGTATTCCATTGTGTATATATACCACAACTTCTTTATCCATTCATCTATCGAAGGACATTTTCTTGGTTTAGATCTCCTACTAAATATTTCAAATGTAAAAAATTAGTTAAAAAGATGTGATTCTTCTCTGGAGATGTTTGGTTTCTAGCAGAGGTATATAAAAATTTTTATAAAAAGTTTCTGTAACCAGGTTGTGAAATTAAAACAATTAGACAAAAACCTCAATATAAATTTCAAATAAGAGTTAAGTAATTCACTGTAAAACAGCACTTTTATTCCAATGATTTACAAAAATGCACATGATTTGTTATTGAAAATGAGTTTTCTTTCACTCACAGAAGGAAACTGCATTTTTCATTTTAAGAGTATTATAGCGTAATGGTTAAGAGCATAGCTTATGGTACCAAACTACCTGGGTTCAAATTATACTTAACTAGTAGCTAATATGAGTGAACTTGGCTGAGTTATTTAACATTTTTGTACCCCAGGGCCCTACCTATAAAATGGGGAGAATTTTAGTACTTTACCCCATGGGGTCATTATAAAGATTAAATGAGTTTTGAACAGTACCTGACACCCAGTATTCACTAGATACAATCAACTAAACAGTAGCTATATTCCAGGATAAATTTGTAGTTCATACTTATTTCTGAACAGTATTTTAGATACTTGAAGGTTTTTTTCTCTTCTGCACTCTGTTAAAGTTTGGCCATACCTCTCCAAAGATTGGAGGCGTTGGCATTCCCCTATTTCCAGGTGATTTTGAGTGATCTCCCCTGCCCCAGGTCCCTAAAATCAGAAGAACAAAGCCAGCAGCAGTTGGCTGAGTAATGAAGGTGGTGGTGGCATTTGAGAAAACCTGAAAAAAAAACCACAAAAAAAAACGCAGGGGCCCTGCAGTGCCATGAAAACCAGAACATGTATGCCACTGTCTGTCCTGCCAGAGCCAGCTCTGCACAGGTGCTCAGACAGGACCGCCACCTTGTTCACGCTCCAAGGAAGGTGAGCTCTGGGCTTGTATGACTCTCCATCTGTTCCCAAACCAGGCGGCTCTGGGTCTCTTCATGTCTCCTCCCCATGGTGCCTTTGCCGCACCTGTCTCAAGGTGACCACAGCCCTAAAACAGCTGTGAAGCAGAAGCCCCACCCCCTGTCCTGTGCTCCAGCCCCTTTAAGCACGCTTTAGTCACATCTGTTACCAGGGCCAGGGAAGCAGGGAGGACACACCCCTCAGGCCCAGTCTCACTCCTCTCTCACTAGGATCGTCCTGCTTATGAACAAAGATACAAGCAATCAAAGACAGTTTTTGATGATTCTACCATGAAATGGGACAAAGTGGTAAACACTAATTTTTAAAAATAGTTTGCACGAATTTTGAGTCTAAGAAGTAAAAAGGCAAACCCTTTCATTTGTAATGTCCCATCAATTGTCAAGATAACTGAATTCACAAACTGAGTCACATTTTCTGATTGACTTAGTCTCAGTGAACGTTTTGGACCACATATCTCTCTATAATACGTCTTCAACAACAGAAACTATTAGGAAAATTCCTTTTCAAAGTGGAGGCATAGGAAGCCAACATTGAATTAACTTGATTTAATTACTAAAGACCTTAAAGGAAAAGTTGCATTTGCTGTGACTTACTGCCCCCCAGCGTCCACTGCCATTACTGACATGTGTATTTGATTTGGAAAAAACAGGCTTTCTTGCTGACTGTCTGTCCTTTTCGTTTTGATGAAAATGGTTTGGTTTGTTCGATGTTCAATGAATTCTTATTATCTTCCGAGGCTGAATTTAGTAATCAGAACAGTGAGCCTACAACTCAAAGGAACAAAAACACAGAACAAAATATGTCTGGTACTGAGGACTGGGACATTCAAGGGGCTGCTTTGAACAGTAGCCTTTGCGAGAGCATTCCAAAATTGATAATATTTGAAAAAGAGACGGTTTCCCAGCGGAACTACTCGGGCAACTTTCTCTAACAAAGAACTAATTGTCTCTCTCCCTGACTCCATGGCTCCTGGCTACTTCTTAGCATTTTCTGCCCTGAAGTTTGACAGAGACAGGTACTCTGTAGCCCATCAGTTGGTCGCCAGTTAGCATCTCGGGGGAGAGATCTGGTAGGGACAGAGGGCAGGTTGCATTCATCATCAGCCCCTAATTAAAATAAAAATAACAGATGGATCTAAATAAGATCTTAGATTTCATTTCCTTAGATTCCTGTGAATCCTACATCAACTTTTCGTAACCAGCTGCTGCCCAAAGACTCAGGTTAGGTTTACAAGGATCTCAGTTGTCTGCCTATGTCCCATCAGCTATGCTGATTCACCAAATACACTGAACAAGCCAACTTCCTTCGGTACTCCTTGAAAGGGAGCCCACAAGGCTGTAGAATGAATATAAAATAAATCTACCTGTATCTATGGCCTAGTGAGAATTTGTAATCGTTAGATGTATAGATATTATATTTGTTCTAAATTAAATTTTTTCCAAGCCCCTGTTCTGTAGGGCTGGTGGGGATTTCAATCAGGCTTATTATTGGGGTTCCCTAGGACCCCACCCCCATCCTAGCCCCAGAGCTGTCTGAGGTTCTGAGGAATCTTATGCAGAATAGAACATTCAGGAACTACCTACTGATCTTTGATGCATATTTGTGCTCACACACATGCTGTGGGAATAGATGACGAAACTGATTCATAAAGTCATTAGATAATTTGCTCACCATTTCACAGCAAATCCTTAGGAGAATCGTTGCTAAATGTTGGGTCATCTGACTACTCACGGAAGCTGACATACTTTTTTAAAAATCAGTATATTTTTCTTTTGTGACACTACTCACCTCACCCTACCCTCCTTGCCTCAAAATAATAATAATTGTGTCTGTCATTTATTGAGCTGTGCTAAGTGCTTTCCATTCATGATCTGATTTGATCCTTACATCAATCCTGTGAATGAAATTACTATCCTCATTTTACAGATGAGGTTCAGAGAGGTTAAGTAACATACCCATGATCACACAGCCAGTAAGAGGCAGAATTAAATCTAAACTAGACTAGAGCTAAATTAGGTCTTGAGTTTGTCTAAAACCTATGTACTTAACTACTATGCTATATTGCTTTTCTAGTAAAATTAGAAAGGAGGAAATTGTATATTTTCTAAAGACTAAATTGAATCAAAATATTGTTTTACTTTTTTTGGGTGAATTTTAGACATTATGATGTTAGAAAACCACTGTTTGGGATTCCTATGTTAGTCTTTACTTTTTCAATGGCATAGTGGTATAGTAGATAAATTCATCCCCCAAAATTAAAGAATAAAATTACTGTAGATGCATGAGAGTAAATTAGAATTAATATTCTAAGACTTCTTACAATTAAGGTATTACTACTAATTTGGCATTCTTATAGGGCAGTGCAGAGACGTGTGTCTCTGATCCCATCCTAGTACGACTGTCTACATGTACCTCTTTTTCTATTTATCTCCATTTTTAGAGGCTTCCAGAGTCTCAAGACTGGTTTTAATATCCTAAAAAACTAGAATAAAATCTAGAAAAAAACTAGAATAAAATCTCAGGCCCTTGAAGAAACAATGAAGAAAATGAAGATGGAAGGAACATAGGTACAATTGTTTAAAAACAATACAGGATGAGAAAAAGGCCATGTAGTAACTTCCCCTTCACAGAGCACTTTTGAGAAGCCCAAACTTTTAAAATGGAAATATCTTTTATTCAAGCCTGCCATCTTGAGGTCAATTAGAGAAATACTTAGTCTTTTGGGGGAATCTATACCATATAAAAAAAGCAAAGCTGTTTTGAATGAGATTTTTTTAACCGAAATAATAAATAAAGAACATGAATTACTCTCAGATAACATGAATCCAAAGCTTTCCACTATCAGCATGTTGACAGTCATTATTGTTTGTTTGAACCATGGTTTTCCCCAAGCTTCCCAGCCAAAGACCACCGGAAACACACGTGGAGTTGACAAGTTGGGTTATTACTACATGTGGCAGTAAGGGAGAGCACACAGGACAAGGTATGCAGCATGTCAAAAAGGATTTAAGGTTTAAGGAAACGGGCTTTGCTCTGGATTGGATGCCGACATTTGTATGGTGCATTTGTAAACGAACCAGTATGAGGGAATTTTTATTAACTAACTCATAGTTTAGTCATATTTCCTTAGTTTTTACCCGTGTGTTTCCACAATCCCATCCAGACGCCACATTAAATTTAGTTGTCATGTCTCCTCAGGCTATTCTTGGGCGTGACATTTTCTCAGACCTTTCTAGTTTTGGATGACCTTGGTAGTTTTGAGGAATACTGGTCAAGTATTTTATAGGGTGCCAGTGGAATCTGTCTAATGTTTAACTCATGATCAAATGGGCATAATGACTAAACTATTGTCTGTGTCTATGGGTTTTTGTTTGTCATTTGTTTGTCCTGTTCTTTTGTTGTTTTCAGATTTATATACCACATATCAGTGAAATCATATGTTTCTCTGCTTAGTGGTCACCAGAGGCTAAGCGGGAGAGGGGGTGGGAGATGAGGGTAAGGGGATCAAATATATGGTGATGGAAGGAGAATTGACTCTGGGTGGTGAACACACAATGTGATTTATAGATGATGCATTACAGAATTGTACACCTGAAATCTGTGTAACTTTACTAACAATTGTCACCCCAATAAACTTTAATTAAAAAAAAACTGGCATAATGAGCTTGGGGAGGAAAGCCACAGAGTTACAGTGCAGTTGGCATCATCACATCACATCAAGGGTACATATTAGCTGCATGATTTATCACCGTTGACAATGACCTTGATCCCTTCCTGGTATTTGTCAGGCTTCTCCCCCTACAAAGTTACTATCCTCCTCCCTATTTTCATACTGTCCTTTTCAGAAAAAAGTCACTATGCAAAACCCATACAAAAGGATGGGGACTTATGCACCCCCTCCCTGACAGCAGAGTATCTACAAACAGTTTTTGAAATTCTCCTGCACAGGAGATTTGTCTATTCTTCCCCCATTTATTTACTTATTCATTTACGTGTTTGTGTCAGTATGGACTCATGGATATTTAGTTTATATTTTGGGTTATAATCCAACACTGCTCTATTTTGTTGATCAAATTGTTCCAGCTCTGGCCACTGGGAACTCTTCCAGTTGGCTCCTGACTCCCTTGAACAAACCCAATCCATGTAGGGTTTTTTGTTTGTTTGTCCTCGAGCCCTTCTTTACTTTCTGGCACTATAAGATACCCCAGGCTCATCTTGCACATTTTCTGCCCCAGTTCTAGAATCACCTATTTTCCCAAAAAGTCCAGGTTCTTTTTTATTAGAATCCAAGATCTGGGTGCCAGGTGTGGTCATTGCTACTGAGATGCCATAGTTTCTAGTCTCTCAGCTAATAGAGCAAGGAAATATATGTGTGTATACTAACCACGTATATACAGTTATCTATATTTCTATATGTAACCATTGTATCTATATTTAGCTAAAGATAGTTCACACCGCTGCCTCAAACTCTGATTCATTACTGCATGGATCATTCTAACATCCTCTCTTGCTTACCTGTAAATTCCCACTCCAACAGTAAGAAACCTGGCTCCCACCATCTGCTATCCATTTACTTAATTCTTCAGTTCCAGTGTGCCCATGGAGCGGTATCAGAATGGTTAACATGTACCCCCACGGAAAACAACTTTATCAACTAGAGCACAATAAGAACTTATATTTTAAGGGTAAATTTAAGTCTTTGATAGCATAGACTGCTTGAAGCTTTTCTTTGTAAGTATAAACCATTAACAAACATAATTAAATCTGGGTTATCTAAGGGGAGTCTCTAGAAAGCCGTGCAGAGTATAGAAAATTGGCTAGCAGAGGTAAGCAACCATGGGAGTTTTTCTTCTTCAGGTAATTGAAGGAGGGTGGCAGGATTTGGAGTGTCACAGCTAGGGACAGTGACATGTGAACAGGGCATATCATTTCATAAGCAGTTAGGTGACTAGTTGCAAAGTGGAAAGCATTGTTGTCGATAGAAGAGTTTGAAAAACATGGGAATCACTAAATTTAGTGGAGACTCTAGAAATAAATTGAGGTTTTTACATGTTTTACCATTACTATTATAGCTCTTAGAGAAGGTACATATGACTTGGCTGTTGGAGCTAATGAAAGACTAAAAGAGCAACAGGTCTCTAATGATTCCCGTAAGTCTGTATTCCTAGAAAATGCCCAGAATTCTGGAAACATCTTTGGTACACAGTTATAGTATCAGTTCTGATATTAAGCATGAGTATGTTTCTCTTAACCTGAAAGTCAATAATTTAAAAATATTTATGTTAAAGATATTTAACTTATGTATATTTCTCCAAAGAAGATAAACTCTCTTTATAATTTGTCAGTTTTTGCATGCTAAATCTGATAGACAAAGTCTCTAGAACAATTAATTTAAACTTGGAGAATTTTAGATAAACCTAATTATTCTTATTGTACTTTATTGATCTGTGGGCACTTATTTCATATTATGTTGATGATTTTGAGGATATATATATACCAAAAAATGTATCCACATGACTTGTATCCATCTTTTGTTATCAGTATATATGGAGTATTACAATTTAAAACAGTTTTCCTTGTGCATGCATTTTTTGGCACTCTCTGTATACATATGTATAAAATTATATGTATAAAATTATTCAGACATTTGTATATTTTGTTAATCTATTGCCATTTTAAGAAGTATGGGTTAAATTACTTTTAGTAATAAGTGTTTCATATCTTTTAAAAATTTTACTTAGGAATTGTTCAGACTCAATGAACTTAATCACTTCTCCATGATCTTGATGTTAGTTAAAAATCTGGAAATTATAACTTAGCTAATATTTAATTTTTCTTTTGGAGCATTATAAACTTTATAAAATTAAACCTTTAAAGAAGATACTTATTATTATTACATCGAGTAAAATTATATATATATATATATATATATATATATATATATATATATATATATGTAATTTTTAATTATAAACCAGCTATGGAAACACTGGTAGTTTATTTAACTGATAAAACCAAGTAGGAAATTTTGAATTATGAAAAATTTAATCCTGGTCTTGAACAAATTAAAATGTTTTGCTAACATTTATTTCTATATGGTAAACTAATTTTTTTGGACCCTGATCCAAAATTACTTCTATTTTGAAATGAAAACCATTTCTTACTATTTCATAGCTCTAAAAACAAAAGCTGTTATGTACAGACACTTTCTAGTACTCAAAAAAAGAAATATGATTTAATAACTATTTCTTTCTTTTAGAAAATATTTTATGTTTATCTGTATTAGATATTCCCACAGTGCATGGAAAATTACTTTTTGATCAGTTTTTGAAAATTTTTGAAAAATTATTTTTTTGATCAGTTAATTATTAAATTTTACCAGAAAGGATAAAAGAAAAAATGGAACAAACAGAAAATGACATACGGCTGTTTTTTTCAAAATGTGGGCCCTTGACAATTTTATCAACTCATACAATTAAAACACCATCAATAATTAATCTTTGAAGTACAGAATCAAAGAAGAGAGTCACTCCTGACAACTTCCTCATGGAGGTTTCTTTGCTTTTTTTTCAAAGGTACCTCTGAAAATGAACAATTTTGTTCATGTCAAAAGGTCCCCCAAAATGACCATTGCAATTCCAAGTTGTCCATGGCGAAATTTTGCCAGTGATGAGATCAGCATCCAAGTTAACACCAAGGTGAGAAAACACAATAAGGAAGCAGATATTAGCCTAGAAGAAGTGCCATTTTTGATTGAGAAGATTCTATGAGAACTGAGTGGTCTAGTCTATAAAGATGATGCTCGTGCAACTTTGTGAATCTGGCCAAAGGCCAATTGTTGTGACTCAGGGCTGAACAAAGCCTGCTGGTGATGGGCAGATGAAACGAAACAGAGCCTTTCTCAAGAACACAAAGACCAAGGAAGGAGTCCTTATAAGGTTTTGATTTAGTGACCAGAGGCAAAGTTTGTCTAAAAAACGTAGGTCCTAGGAGACCTTCTGAACTCCTCAGCTCCCAGGGTTGGTTCAAGGAGAGAATTATCAGACCTAAGTCCATCCTGTACTTACACACTTTCTTGTGTAGATAAACAACACTCAAGACACCCCAGAAAAGTGGACAGACACTAAAAACATGCAGACAGGTCATAGGATCATGTGTTTCAACATTATTGTTCCTTGCAGCAAGCAACAATAAAAATCCATACAATTACACAAACACACACACACCAGCCAAGGTTTTATTCTTACAACCATACCTAAAGCATACAGCTAAGGGTGTTTTGATAAAGCTACTGAATCATAATCAACAAATAACAAAGTTTTACAGTTTATAATAAATAGCTATGTTCTTAAGAGTCTTAATAGAAGCAGAGGATGGAAGTTTAATCTGATTACATGTTACCCATCATGGAATAGTGTGATGGTTAATTTTACTTGTCAACTTGACTGGGCCACTGTGTGCCTAGATTTTTATTCCATCATTGTCCTGGGTGTGTCTGTGAGGACGTTTCTGGGGAAATTAACATTGAATCAGCAGACTGAGTAAAGGCTGAGTGAGAAGGAGCTCCGCCTGCCCGCCTCCCCAGAGTCAGAGCTCTTGCCTCTGGACAAACTGAAACACCACGTCCGTTCTCCTGGGTCTCCAGCCTGCTGACTGCAGATCTTGGGACCTCTCGGCCTCCATAATCATGAGCTAGTTACTTACAATAAATCTCTTTATCTGTTATAATAAGTCATATAAATCTTTATGTATATGAGTATATGTTAATCACATAGATGTGGGTGTATAATATGTGTGTATACACATGTATGTTATACATGAGGTGTGATAAAAAAAAAATATGGTGAATGCTGCTGCCAAGTGCCATCCAATGGAAAGGTGATGTTAATTGTTTTTTTGTTTTGTTTTGTTTTTTTTTACCTTGATGGAATTGTGTGAGAAACAATATGGTGAACTCTGAATATTTTAAGGGCTTATTAGAGCGTTTAAGAAATGATGTGCATAGAAAACAGCCTGAGAAATGGGCAGTTTCATCCTCCATCATGACAACACTCTGTGTCACACATCACTTCTGGTACGGCAATTTGTGTAAAAAAAAAAAAAAAAATCACGGTGTGTCCTCATCCACCTTATTCACTGGATCTGGCACCGTGCAACTCCTGGCCCTTCCCCAAAATCAAAATGACGATGAAAGGTAAATGTTTTGAATCAATTCAGGACATGGAGGCAGCCACAACAGCAGAACTAAAGACATGAAAGAGGACTTCCAGAACTGCTTCAGAAAGTGGCAAGAATGATGGGATAGGTGTGTTCAAAGTGAGGGGGAGTATTTTAAGGAGGATTAATGGCAATGTGTCTTTTACTGTAATTTTGTTAAATTTAAACATTCACCGTATTTTATGATCACGCCTCATACACACATAGCCCATGGGGTGTGTTTCTTTGAAGAGTACTGACTAATACAAATATTAAGTTGCTATTAACTGGTATGAGTCATATACGGAAAGTCTATTTACAAATAACGACTTCTTGAACTTTTCCCATTTTAGGAAACATTTCACATACTTGAAATAAGAGTAAAAGGATCTTTTCAAGAGGAAAATCAAAACACTTATTAGCGAAAACCGTTCTTAATGTTCAATGACCAAAGAAGTTTCTACAGATCCACAGAGGTCAACTCTGTAATGGAGGAATATGTCCAGTTGATGACTGTCCCTTAATGCAAGCTTCAATAATTGATTCTTTTAACTATCATAGGCCCAAGCTTCTTTAGAGATAAAAAGAAAAAGACACCAGATATTACAATTCCTGAGATGTAAGTGTAAAGGCCTGGAAGTCTCAGAGATACCGAAAAAAAAAAAGAAAAAGAAAAAAAAAAAAAGGAGGATTGTATGAGGCCAAAAATTCAGACAGCGCATTCTACTGTTAAACAAAAGAAAAGAAAGCAAACAATCCATAGATAATCATCTCAAAATCATTTTTCAGTTATGAAAAATCATGGTAGAATTACATTCAAATTGATTTTCATGTACTAAGTCTCTTTAAAGAAATACATATGTATAAATCTTTCAAAAGTCACCTAAAACCTCTCTTCATGTTCTAAAAACAATTTTATTAAAGTTGTTTTAGGTGAAGACGTCTTTAGATATTGGAGTTTCTACATTGGTTGTAAGGTGTTCTTGGGGTGATGGTATGGGGCCTCTTTAAGAGATTCTAGCATCTGCATTCCAGAGGTTTCTAACTCATCTATACATCCAAGAGTGCATTAGTACCTTTTATCAATGATTTTGGAAACTGAGAAACCAAAATATGGGCAGCAATTTAGAAGGAAGTGCCTGTTGAAAAGAGATAAGACCCTGGAAGATGGGACCAGAATTTAATGAGACTTAGAGAAATGGATAGGAATCAAGAGTATTTTGTCAGCAGGTGCCATGCAGATGAAAAGAAAATCTAGGTGGAAAAGAACAAGTTAGATATGAGTTTGTACAGCAAGTCTTAGAATAAGAGTAATCAAAAATATATTTCATTTCATCTGTTTCTTCTCATGTGTGTCATACTAAAGGCTAGATGGCTTCAATCTTCCTGCGCCTGAGGAGAAAGGCAGGCTCACTTTTAATTGTGTGCCAGCCAAGCCGTCTTAATCGCTAAGGGCTCAGTAGTGTTGCATTGTAGTTTTAAAAACTGCATGTGGAGAATTCTTCTCCCATAGCAGTCAAGCCCTCACATGATTCAAAGGTTGCAGGAGGTATGACGGGGTTTCATGTTTGGTTTGAAGACTCAAGGACAGGATGGCACACTGGTAAAAGTGTTTGAAGTCCAGAAGTTGAATATCCAGCTCGCCTATCTACTGGCTGTAGAATTGGGCAAGTTCGTATCTGAGCCTCATTTTCCTTACAGGGCTGTTCTAAGGATGAAACCAGTGAGCTAAATGCCCAGTCCATAGCTCAACAAATGGTCAGTCAATTCCTATTGTTAACACATAATTTGCATGTATGGAGCGAAGCCAACTGACACTTAAGTGGCAACTACGATGTCACAGGCAGTGTACTAGTCATTTTCATGTACTACCTCTTTCAATCCTTATGAAGTCCCCGGAAGATAGATATTCTTTTATGTCATGGGAGACTGGAACTGATACGATATCACAGCAAAGTATAGTAGAAAATGCACTGGAGAGGGGAAGGGTGTCTTACTGTAAACAGGTGGTTGCCAATTCCTCTTTCAGCTAACAGGTCACCATTCTATGACCCAATATGAGGAAGATACATACATACGTACAGAGTTATAGTCAGGTTGCTCAATATTGACAGGAACTTTAAAGGGATAAATAAAACCTTTGAGAAGCTATAGTTAGAATGAATCAACATTTGCAAATTTTTAGAGCAACATTTAGGAGAAATTGTAATTATTTTTTTCAAAAGTTGTCTAACAGTCCAAAACCTGAAACACACTTTGTCCTGGAAGTTATGGCTTCGAATTTTAAAGACGGTCATAACTACAGTGCTATTTGGTGCTTGAAAGGAACATTTTCTTCTTCTCTTTCTCTTACCTGCAAAGTTGGGAGTTGCCATGTGGTGATAGTAGAGTTACATGCCATCCGACAGGAAAAGGTGCTCCTAATTATAAAATAAGCCACAAAAAATGCTGATTGGCTTTTGTTCAGGAATAGCTTTCTCTCTTAAAAATGACTAAAAGCTAGGTTATTCATTAAACAAGTGTTATCCACCCAGGCATACTCAAGAGTGAATTAGGAAGGGAAAAAAAAAAAGAATTATGCAATTGAGCACGTCTCTGGCTAGTTCTCATGGTAGAACCAGCTAAATTACATTTCTGTTCTGCTCTGTTACTGAACCTGGTCACAGGGTTGTTCTGCGGGCTCACTTACAGCTTAGAATGTTCTAGTGGCACCTTTGCAGGTTCCTGTCCACCAGCAGACCGTTCCCTGCTGCTCTTCATGTCCCAGGTCCTGCCTCTCTCCTTTCTCCCTGCCTGCCCCCTTCCCTCCTTCTCTAAGGCTTTTCTAAACCATAGGGACCTATTTTCTGTATCTTGGGAACTCTCAAATCCCAAAGAACTGCAGCATCTTTCAGCAAAGCTTGCATTGTTTCCTTATTTAAAATATATATATATATATATATTAACAATTATTTTATGCCCTCTCTAGCTAGATTATTTGTGGATAAACAGTTTGAAAGCTCATGGATTCATTTTATAAGTTTGTATTGCAAGTCAGTTTTCAATTCTAATGCAAATAATAGTCCATGGAATTATTCATGCTTCAGACCTGGATTATGTTTTAGAACCAGGAGAAGAGGGCAACTTGAATTAATTTCTTTAGTACATAGATCTCTCTAAAGATTGCCATTGTCTGGCCATGACCACAAAGGCACGAAGGCCAGGGGGCTGCCCTGACCATTAAAATTAGGGCTTTTCATTGTTGCCAACATGTGTAAACTCTAATGGAAATAATTACAGGAAAAAATAAAAATACATCAGCTGACATTTTGTTCTTAACAAAAACAAAATGTGCTCAATTCAGTTCCTGATTTTGTCCTGCTAGGCTGCACCCCAATTATCAGTTAAAATGAACAAACACTATTTTCAATAAACAGAGTTCTCTTTTCATTGTGCCATTGACTGTGCTGGGTTCTTTGGATAGCGCAACAGGAACCCCTCTCACTTCCAAGGCAGGCACCGTGTTTCCCAGAATGCCTTTTCTATATGGCTCACAGTTTGGTTTTTGCTACAAGATGCACTTAGAACGTGCATGAGATTTTTGAAAGCTCAGCCATCCTTCTCAGGAGGTCACGGTGGCCAGAGATGATGGTTTCTTGGACTTTTTGCTAACTCCAGCTTTCCTCCAGGCTTCAGTTCTTCAGGCTAAAGTCATCAGTGTGCTATTTTTCTCTCCATTAGCTCCGGTACATATGCGCAAACCCTAATCCCTCAATTACATTCCTTTCATCCTCTAATACTTGCAATGGCTCTGTTTCTGGACTGAACCCATTTCCATTATTAAAAATTGTACTAGTGGTTATTACAGGAGGTCAGACAAAGAAAAAAGTTTACAGCGTCCTGCAAATTCTGTCTACTAAAAAAGGGCAAACAATTGTAATTCATGGAACACATGCAGAAAAGTGTTTTCTAGTTTTACAAATGGCTAAATTCACACAAGAAAAAATAAGTTTTTGAATGCAAGTGAGGATCCTGTGTTAGGCATCTTTCTTGATAAAAATCTTAGATTTTTACTTTTGAAAATATAGCTTTTCACTGCTTTCTCTGTTGTCCTCTCTGAGAAGACCAGCTATGCTGCCCAGTTCCCAGGGGTTAGTTAGCATATTTCCCAGCATGCCTCTTGCCTCACCTCAGCTATACTGTAGCTTTATGTCCTGTTTATTAATATCTGAAGTAGAAACTCAACTGACACCTAATGCATTCCACTGACATTGGCTAGCAGGCTGCTTGTAATTGTCTGACCTTCTCATCCTCTCTGCATGTTAAAATTCCTTAAGGAATGGATGTGCTGAAAGTTCGGTGCCCTGAGATTGTTGGAGGAAAAGGTCACACAAATCCAATAAACACATAATTTTATTTCTCACTGGTGATGAAGTCCATGATCCGGTACCACATGCCTTACAAAGAAAGTGTAGAAAAGCATTTAGCCTTCAGACTGCTGGCATGTCTTCCTCCGTCCCATACATTTGCCCACATGTCAATTTATGTTTGAATTAAATTTCTAACCAGGACTTCTAGAGCAGTGAATCTTTGTTTTAGATATGTTTTAAATTTTAATATGTAACAACACCAGTGAGGAGTTAAATATTAAACAACAAACTCAGAAAAGTTATATTTGTATAATTACAATTTAAAACTTTCTTGGAGTTTCACCTTATTAGGATTAGGTTAAATTAACATTAAAATCAGAAGAGTGAATTTTATGCATCTGAGTTTTTTCTCAGGCAATACTCTGTTAGTCAGGATGCAGTAGGTTTTTCCATAGTAACAAACAACCTCCAAATCTCAGTGGCTTTTCACCTCAGAAGTTTATTTCTCACTTGCACGCGTGATACACTGAGCCACCAGGGGTGCTCTGCCCCTCCTGGATGTCACTCAGATATCCTGGCTACTGGACACTCCATTGCACCCTGTTTCCAGAGCTCTAGGAGCAGGAGGAGGAGAGCTGGAGACCCATGTACTTGCTCTTAAAGCTTCTGCTTGGAGACACATGGACTTTCCATTCACATGTCAGAGCCTAAAGCAAGTTGTATGGCCTCATTTAACTTCAAAGTGGTAGAGAATTATAATCCTACCGTAGGCCAGAGGGAGAGCTGGAATATGTATTCATGAGCCATAACTAAAGTTCTTTTTCAGATTACAGAAACATAGTTCCTTTATTGCCATTATTGGATTACATTATAATATAGCGAGTACATGCATTACCAACAGGGCAACATTTTCTTTAGGGGATGGAAACTGGTGGGGCAAATGACAAAACTTAGATATTACAATGGTCTATGGCCCACCAAATGCCACATTATATAAACAGATATATTGATACTAAAATTTTATTGGGGGGGGGCAGTGATTGGGAAAAACGTCGAGAAAGACTCCTTGGAGGGTCAATAATGAAAATAAAGTTGAGAAGTACTGGTGTAGGGGAAAGCATACTGAATTGGAGAATCAGGAAATATGAGTTTTAATTCTGGCACTGAATTGGCTTAATTGATCACTCAGTTAACTTGAAAGCTTAGTTCTTTTCATCCTTTGTATTAGTTTCCTAGGGCTGCCGTAACAAACTGCCATAAACCTGGGTGACTTAAAATAACAGAAATTTATTCTCTCACAGCTCAAGGGTCTAAAGGTCCAACATCCGGGTGCCCGAGAGCCATGCCCTCTCTGAGGGCCCCGAGGGAGAAAGCATCCCAAGTGTCTGTCATAGCTTCTGTGGTCGTGGCTATCCTTGGCATTCCTTGGGTGGTGGCAGCATCAGTGCCATCTCTGCCTCTGTCTTCACAAGGTCTTCTCTCTGTGTCTGTGTGTCTCCAACTCTCTCAAATAGGACACTATTCACTGGAATTTGGCCCACCCTAATCTGGTATGATGTCATCTTAACTTGATTACGTCTGCAAAGACCCTAATTCCAAATATTGTCACAGTCACAGCTCCTGGGGTTTAGGACTTCAACTTATCTTTTTAGGGGACACAGTTTGAACTCAAGACACTTTAATTCCATAACTCTATGTATGGCACTTTTTTTTTTTTTTTTTTTTGCAGTGCCCATTGCATTGCAGGCTCTGTGTTTGAGATAGAAAGATTCCTTTACTCAATGCATATCTGTTTAGTCCCCACTATGTCCCAGGTACTGTTTTAGGCGCTAGGGTTACGGCCAAATAAAACTAAAAACAGATGGACAGTGTAACAAACTGTGGTATATCCATACCATGGAATACTACTTTTCAATAAAAAACAACAAATTATTGATACATACAAGTTGGATACATTTATGGGGAATTACGCTGAGTGAAAAAAGTTATAAATTCCAACTCCAAAGGTTTCATACACGTACTGTATGATTACACATATTTTTTTTTTGTTTTTGAGGAGAGAGAGAGAGAGTTGATGAGTCGGCAGGGCTGACACACAGGTACACGCTGGTGGAGTGGCCCAGGCAGCAGCTGTTCTGATTGTTCAGTGCCTCTGCTTTACCAGTGTTCACTGAACATCACCCTCTGAGTGTGATTGCTTTTTCAAAGTGATTGACAGGGAGGCCTCACTGGTGAGATACCATCTAAACAGAGACACAGAGAAGGTAAAGGAGTGAACCATGTGGGCATTTGGAGGAAGGGCATTCCAGGCCCAAGGGTCAGGAGCCAAGCCCTGAGGCAAGCCTGTGTGTGGCGTGGCTATAAACCATAACATGACGAAAGTTTAGAACAGAGGGCAGTTAGTAGTTGCCAGGGGTCAGGCGTGGGGGTCAGAGGGACATAATGTGGGTATAAAAGGGCAACACGAGGCGTCATTGTCAAGCTGGAGCTGCCCACTGGCCTGAGTGTCCTTGTAGATGCATGAATCTAAGCACGTGACAACACCGTATAGAGCCAAACACACACACACATAAGTGAATAAAAGTAAAACTGGGGAAACTGAATGAGATTGGTGGATTGTATCACTATCAATATCCTGGTTTTGATATTATACACATTATACTGTTACAGTGTTATTTCAGACAAACTGGAGAAAGTGTACAAGAGTTCTCTGTGTTGTTTTTTACAATTGCATGTGAATGTACAATTATCTCAATAAAAATTTCAATTAAAATTTTATCTGGAAACGAAACCTCACAGTAACAGGCTTTCAAAAATTAAACACACCCACACATACAAACAAAATACCACTGAAGGAGATTCTCTAACTAGATATTAAAAAGTAATATAAAGCCATAATAGTTAAACAGAGTGCTATTAGTACAAGAAGTCAATTACACATAATGGAGAATCCATAAACAGAACCATGTATATTTGAGAAATTAGTATATTATGGAGGCAATACTTCATATCATTGGGGAATGGAAAGGTTAAGTAATGGAAAAATTATTATTAATTTGGAAAAAATAGATCCCTATGTCACACTACACATAAATTCAAGATGGATTAAAATCAATGTGTAAAGAACAAAGCTACATAGCTGGTACTGAATGGAATATAGGGGGATTTTAAAAAATATATAATTTTAAGACAGGGAAAAGGTTTTGGAGAAAGGCAAAAACAATTAACAGAAAAATGGACAAAATATTTTTAAGAAATTATTTGCATACAAATAATATATCAAAACAATTTTGTTCATTGAACTAAATGTGGTAGGACCACAGTATGTAGAACTCCATTGTCAGTTAATTTGCTATTTGATATCACCTATAAAACAATCAACTTGCCCAGGAAAATTAATGAATTTGCCTTCATAGACACGTGATACTACCCTAACATATGACTTGTTGGGTCTGGGAACACCCAGATCATGATCGACAGCTGTGTTCTGGTCACATAGACCCTTGATGTCCCAAGGCCAGGCACTCAGTAGCCTGCTTGGAGCTGCTTTTGGAAGACAGCATATTCTTTCTTCAGAAACCTAGACATTGTGCTGGGACGCTTCTATCGGGGCTTGTCAGAAAATCCTCATGCATTCTTATTTACTGCAGATACTCCCAGCATAGTGGGATATATATGCTGGGTCATTTGACCAAGTGAGAGTGTTGCTTATACCGGGCTGAATCTGTTGCAGAGGCCACCCTCATTCAGAGTCACTCAATAAATGCATCAGAAAGGATTCCCAGGGTAACATATGCTGCTTCCAAAATCCAAAGCAGCCTACTACCTAGCGCTCTATTCATGGGAAGACATGAAAGGATTCATCTTACATCTTCGAGGGGATGGTCTGGAATGCTTCCAACCATTTGATACTTAAAATTTTCACTGATGGGACAGACCCTTGAGTCTTTGTAGGATTGATTTCTGTCCTCTGGAGTCTGGCACTCAGGGTACTACTTGCCACTTCCTGTTCATCTGATCCAGTTAACATGACGTGATTAATATGGTGGACCAGGTGATATTCTGCAGAACGTCCAGTCAAGATCCCTTCCGATTCTATTAAGGAGCAGAGAGTTAATACCACCCTAGGGCAAAACCATGAAGGTGTTTTTCTGTCTGTTCCAAGTAAATGTCTACTTACATACTGCTTTGATCTTCTTCCTTGATGGGTTTGAAAAGAATGAGTTTGCCATATCAAGTGCTGCATATCATTGGGGGGGGGTGGGGCTCTACTAGTCAGTCTGGTAAAAATACCATATTCATTATAGGAACTATAATTGGAGCCTCCCCTTAGTTCAGTTGGTGAGTCCACCATAAACTGCCGATTTTTGCAAGGTCCACGCTGGAGAATTGAATGGAATGATGGATCATCTCCATCTTGACATCCTTTAATTCTTTGAGATTGGCCTAATTTCTGCCATAATATTCAAGATGCAGTATGCTTTCTGATTTACCATCCGGCCCAGGCAGCAGGCACCTTCAGATGCTTTGTTTTGGCCATTTCTACCATTATGACTCTTACACACAGGTCAGGAAAACAATCTATTGATTCTGTCAGCTGTAAATTAGATCCATTTGGATGATGCCCTCAGTGGGAGCAGGAATATGACCACACCGTAGATTCCTGTGACCCACATTTGGACCAGAACTCCCTTATTACCTGAGTCCTGTATGATCCACTTTAATCAGAGGTTATGACGCTGTTTGGAGTCTTGGTACCACTGTCAGTTCAGATCCCGTATCCAAAAAAGGAGAATACAATTTCCCACAGTATGAAATTACTCTGTAACTGTAGGTTCCTTTGGGGGAAGAATTGGCAAAACCACGACTGGATATTTGAGGTGTTGCAGAGTCCTTCCTCTAGGCTATCTTCAATCAATAGACTCAGCCTGAGAACAGGTTCAAGTCTGAAAACAGTGTGAGAGGTTACGCTTTTTTTTAAATTGCAGCAGCTGTTATCAGTCTACCCCTCACTCACCTGTGAACTTTTTGATTATGTAAATCAAGAAACACCCTAATTGGCTATGCATTCATCTATTTCACCCCTAGTTGCCACTCTGGTTTTGCGGTATATCAAGGATATCCACCTTTCCTCTCCTTGCCTTGAATGTTGTCATTTCAGAACCCTTCCATCTTGTCACTAGGAAGCTCATTTTCTTATCAGCAGCTCGTACCTACAAAAGACAGTCACCATTGAGCTTCTTGACGCTGCTAATGCTCCCTCACTAGGTAATTCTTATTGTTCTAGGGAAGAGTGTCCTCTAGACTCTCCTGGGCAGCAAAATCAGCTGGTGAGTTCTATTGTCTGTTATAATACATCTAGTCTAGCATGCCCACTCTCTGAACCATTTGACCTCTTCCTCAATACCTTGCTAGGATAATTATGATACCTCTACCCAGTTTGCAATAGGCTATCACTTTTTTCCAAGTTTCAAAGGGTAATTTCAGCAGTATACGCATATTAAGACAAGTCTCAGGAGTCCTTGGCAAGATGTTAAACTACGAATCACAGGGGATTGTCCTATATGGACAAACTCTTCCATATCCAGCCTTATTTCTTTGTTCAGCACCCTCAAGATCCATTTCCAGGTATAGGCTCCCAGTTCTTGTTGACATTATTTTAGCTTGATTCTGTAGCTCTTCTGTGAAACACCTCTTCACTTCTCAATCTTGGGCAGTACTTCCACAGTTGAGCCATGCTACAACTTGGCTGTAATTATTGATCTATTAGTAAAAGTAATGGTGGGGAAGGGGAAAGACCTTGAGGGAAGCAAGCATCAGCTTGAGAGGCATTTAACTCAAGTGAAATCTTTGCCCGGTCTCTAGGCAATGGAAGGCTGCCATCCTCCAGTAGGAGGAGGAGTGGGTCTCTTTTGACAGGCAGAGGATTCAGATCTGAGGGTTCAAAATTCTCAGTTGCATTTACTCTGATGTCTCCAGCATTTACTGTGATGCTCCCAGCATCCCAGCCTTCCTCTTTCACTATTTTCAGGGAACTATGCGTAGAAGACTTGCTGGGGACATCGGTAAATGCAATTGGACTTGCTAGGGCTATGCATTCACACACATGCACACACACACACATTTATGTATGTATGTATGTATGTATGTATGTATGTATGTATGTATGTACATTTGCTATTGTTACAAACAGATCCTGGCCCTAATTTTCAGTCTCATTGTGTCATTTTACAGCAGATGAAGTCTATTTAAAAGCTGCCAAATAAGTTTTCTGGCTTTTACACTATGCCTTGAGTTAACAGCTGACTTACCTGAGGCTGGCATTTTCTTCCTTCAATGCATCAGTGGTACTTAATAGTAGCCACCGATTTTAGTATCTATCTAGTTATTGTTTCCCCATGCCTTTCAAATACTAGACAAATTACAGAAGTGCGTCCTTTACCACACCTCATCCCTCGCAACTGACCACAGGTTAGGAGAGTTAGTAATTGTGCTACTACAGCATGTGGGGTTATCACGCACATTTCCCACCAATAATGGGTTCTTTGCTGTCATCTGAACAGTGAAAGAGACAATTCCAGAACCCCATCCTGAAAATCTCCTTCCTAGGATCATTTCTGATATGGTCTTTTAGTTGGGTTCCTACAGAAGCGGTCCTTAAGACAAAAATTTGAATGCAAGGAGTTTATTGGGGAGATGGTCCCAGGAAACAGCAGTATGGAAAAGGTAAGAAAAGACAGAGACGACAACCAAATAAGTGTGCCTTGCCATAGAAGGTAGCTTTGTAAATAATTCAAGTTTACTCCTGATGGGGAAATGATGTAAATGTGTGGGTTTGTCACTAAAAGAGCAAGGGGGTGGAGTATTTATATACCAACTTCTGCCAGGGATTGGTTCAGGGTTGCTCCTGAGTGTTACTTTTCTAGCATTTTGACTACTAATGGGTACAGTGTTTCTTTTGGGGGTGATGAAAATATTCTGGAATTCGATAGTGGCGATTGCTGCACAAACTTGTGAATATACTAAAACCACTGATTTTTATACTTTGAAAGGGTTGGTTTTATTGTAAGTGAATTAGATTTCATAAAATATATGCAAATGGTCACTCTACCACATAAAATACATGCAGATTTAATGCATTCTATTTAATAGTTAACCATAGATAAAAAATGTTATACAACTTATTCAACCATTTATCTACTAATGGGCAGTGATATTGTTTATTGCTGTTTGTCTCTACAAATTATTTGTTAATATTTATTCCTATTTATTTGTGCTTTTACTCTATAGAGCAGATTCTCAAAAGGGCCATTTCTGGGCAATTTTTAGCATATACTTTAAATTACCTTCTGAAATGTTAACAATTCAAATTCTTACCAGCAATATATGAAAGAGCTCACTTCCATATATTCTCACCAGAACTGGATTTTTTTTTTTCCATTTTGAGAGGTAAAAATTATTCTCTATTTCCATTTAAGGTTCAGTACCTTTTTATATGCCTATAGGCCTTTTTCAGTTTCTGCTTTTCTTATCACTCATCTGTACACTTTATTATATAAAAGATGTTAATTTTTTTCATATGAGACATCAAATATTTTTTCTCTATTATTCTGTTGGTATAAAGTATTACATTAGTATATTTCCTAATTATTGTATTTGGATTGAAATCTATCTGGCCAGATATGCTGTTATTTGAATAACTAGAATTTCCCTTTTTACCTAGGATATTTATAATTCTACTACGTAGTAAATGATATTGATCTATAGTTCTCTTTTTAGTATAGTTTTCTGGTTTTGTCATTTAGCCTATTTTTGCTTCATAAATATGACTTATGGGATCTCCTCATCTTTTTCTATGAAGTTAAAATAAGAGGAATCATCTGTTTTTCGAGGCTAGATAGATGTCAATGATAAAATCATAGGTTCTGCTGCTTTTCTAAAAGGCAGATCGTTAGCCGTGTTTCTAACTTCTGTTATGTATAAGGGTTTATTTTACTTTCTATCACTTCTTAAGTGAACTTGGTTTATTTATATTTTGCCAGAAAATCATACATTTCTTTAAGATTGACATATAGTTGTATATATCCTTTTGCAATTTAAAAAATCTTTCATATCTTTGACAGCTTCTATTGTTGCATGTTTTCATTTTCCTCTCTTTTATCTTTAATTAGGCTTACCAGGGTTAACAAATTAAATTATAAGTAACAGCTTTGTTTTTGTCTTTTTTAGTTGCTTTTCTTTTTAGACTAAATTCACGTTCATGAATTCTTTCCTCCTACTCGCTTTAGGTTTATTTTGTTTTTCTTTTCTATTTGTTAAATTGTGTGTTTAGCTTATTTTACTCCTTTTTTTTAAATAAACACTTTTTGAGTTATTCATTTTCTTTTAAATACAGTTTTAGCTGTGTCCCATAGGTTTTTTTGATAAAAATTTTCTAGATAGTTTGTCATTTCCATTTTCTTTATGTTTACTGCAGGGATGGTTTAAAAAGAGTTTATAAAAACTGACTTTAAATTGAAAGAGAAACACACCACGGGGACATACTGAAAGAGTATAAAAGGATATACTGTAACAAGCCAGTCTATCTCCCAGCACAGACCCAGTCTTCTGTCCAGAAAAACTAATCTTAATCAGATTCTGGTGTTTCTCTAATAATGTGAATAGACTGTACAAGCATGTTTTGAAAGGTATTTCTTAACTTCTATTTTGTTACAAGGCTTCCCAAGGTCATTGGTGTGATAAGGTAGATTTGAGGAGCCGAAGGCTTTATTCTACTCTGGTCTTGAATCTCTAACCCTTTATACTTCCTGCCTCCAGCTCTCAGCAGTGTTTCTACAGTTCAAAGTTGAGAAGGGGTCACAGAGTGGACTCACAGGGCCTTCCAAATCTGTCAATTTCTGATATTGGTTTTATTTTGTTTGCTGTGAAAGTCTAGAGATGAGAATAAACTACCTCCTTAAATTCATCTGGTAAGCAGATGGATCCCACTCTTGGTGAAGAGGGCTTCTTTTGTTTATATCTTATGGTGGTGGTGCCAAGAGGCATGTGCAAGTTTGCAACCCATGAACTTCATCTTCCTTCCCCAACCAACAGCAAATAAATAATCATTCGAAGTAAAATCTATGTTTACCTTGCAGAGACAGCTTCATCTTGATTGTCAAACCTAAACACCGGCGGTGTGGTAGGCAGCTCCTGAAATGGTTGTTGATGATCTCGTCATCCTGTTAGTCCCATTCTGAGGAAATCTCCAAATGTGCGAGATGAAGCAGACTGCCGTAGTGAAGACAATCACATGGCCAAGAACTGAGGGCAGCTGTTAGCCAACAGCTGAACGGAACTGAAGCCCTCAATCCAACCGCCTGTCAAAAACACAATCCTGCCAATTACTTGAGTGAGCGAAGTGGGTCTTTCTGAGTCGAGCCTTGGTAGAACTGCAACCTTCTGAAACCTGGTGTCAGAGAACCCATTTAAGATGTGCTCCTATTCCTGACCCACAGAAACCAGCTCAAATAAATGGTGTTGTTTTAAGTCATTAAGTGTTAAGGTAATTTGTTACGGAGCAATAGATAATGAATAGGCCTGCGTTTTAGAAATTCTTTGTAAAACCCGTGGTGATTACTGGGAGTCCTTTCTCAGGTTGGTCTGGAGAAAAGTTATATGCCCTACCCAATCCCAATTATGCTGTTCCCATCAGCCCATGGTTTTTGAAAAGACCATAGAAGCAGGTTTTGGAGATAGAAAAACAGAAACATGATAAATGTGATCAGGGAGAGAATGGAACTTAAAAGGAAAATTTAACCATTACACACCTATTACAATGGCTAAAATAACAAATACCAACACCAAGTCCTGAAGAAGATGAAGACCAACTTGGTCTCTCAGATGTCACTGCTGGGACTGTGAAATGGGACAGCCACTCTAGAAAACAATTTTTCAGTTTCTTACCCAGTTAAAAATACCCTTACTGCATGACCCAGCAATCAAGCCCACGGGTATTTATTCTAGAGAAATGAAAACATGTTCATATAAAAATTTATACATAAATATTCATAGTTACTTTATATGCAACAGCCAAACCCTGGTGTATTAGCCAGGGTTCTACAGAGAAACAACCAATAGGATGAGTGTGTGTGTGTGTGTGTGTGTGTGTGTGTGTGTGTGTGTATGTTCTTTGTGATGAAGGAACAGCTCTGTGATAGTTATACAATTTCCACATGTGACAAAATTTTATAAAATTATACCCCCAAGAAAAATGAATGTAAAAATGTGTGAAATTCATATGTGGTCTATATTTCAGTTAATACTATTTTACCAATGTCAGTTCCCTCATTTTAGCAATGTAGTGTGGTTATGTAATGATGATAATATATTGCATTCATTTTACCATAGGTATAGTGTCACTGTGTATAGAGCACAATATTTTGCCATCTAACTAAACAGCAAAAGAATCCACACTCCACCATGTCTGAAAATTGTGACATCTGACAGTCATTTTTCTTTTCTTGTTTTCACACAATGGTTATACACTGGTATTAAAAAAAAAAAATCAGTGTGGTAGTATTTGTGGCACTTGAAATGCTGTCAAGTTATAACTGTGTCACTGTGATTTGCAGTGTGTCAAACAGTAGTGCAAAGTGATGCGTGCACCATATACAGTCTCTGCCGCGACTACTCACTTCCAATACTGTAGTGTGAAAGCAGCCATAAACAATACGTAAATGAACGAGCATTCTGTGTTCCAATAAAACTTTATTGATGGACACTACAATCTGAATTTCATATAATGGTCACCTGCTACAAAACATTATTCTCCTTTTTAAAAAATCACTTGATAATGTAAAAACCATTCTTAGCTTATAGGCCACACAAAAACAGGTGGCAGGCCAGATTTGTTTGTGGGCCATAATTTGCCAACCTCTGCTTTAACCTCGTGGGACCTATATTCTAAGAATGAGAGGAAAACAATAACAAGAAAATAAGTAAGTAAACAGATAAAAAAGATAATTTTGCACTATAAAAGAAATGAAATAATAAGATGGCCAGGGAACTTGTCTCTGAGGTAATATGAACCTGAATGGTGAGAAGGAGCCAATCATGAGAAAAACTGAGTACAGACTATTCTAGAGAGAATAGCAAGGGTAAAAGCCTGGAGGCAGGCACAAGTTTGGTGAATTAAAGTAACCAGTCAGGTGTGGCAGGAACATAGTAAAGAGGTGAAATAAGGTGGGAATGTTTGGGACTCTAAATAAGGATGCCACCATTGTTAAGAATTTAATTAGTTGACCACAGTAGGATCTAGTCTAATTTTATACACTGGGTTTGTGGTCCTTTGCTAATTTACCTGGCCACGCAAAGAATTATGAACTTAAAAAGAGAGAGGAGAAAATGTGTTTATTTTTGCCAAATAGTTCTAGGAAAATACAGTATCCCCTATATAATCCAGTATGTTGAGAACAGACATAGTTGGATCACACAATTTATTTGACGAAATGCTCATCTTTAAATTATGATGCTTCATTTTATATTTGCTTACAGTGCAAGTATGTTGCTCTTTGGATGATTTAAGGCCATTTACAGCAGTCTTATGTAAAAAGTCTAGTTTCTTTATAAAATTTAAAATAGTAAGTCCTGTTTAATTTTTTTAATATTAATATTCCGACCAATTTGTGTGTGTCAAGGTTATTCTAATTTCTTCTAATGCACTGGAAGGAAAATCATTTTTAAGTTTGCATTGATTTGTGGCAATATTTGTACTCAACAATCAAATGCTACACTATTTCCTTTTAAATGGCTATGCACTTAATTAGTTTCACTTGTTCAGCAATTAATTACTTTTAGAGAAATCTTTTTTGGTATTGAACCTGACTATTGATAGTTGGAGCAAATTCTGTATCAGGGGTGCGACGCATGTTTTCCAATCACACCAGATAAAAAGTTTTCACATTTGAAAAAAAAGTTCTCTATTGGAATATCATCTAATATCTTTCATAATTGTGAAATACCCTTCAACTAGTTTCTTTCTTTCATTTATTTTCTCCAGGACTGCTTCTAGTAAATATGAGGCAAACGGAAGCTGTAAGAGAAACACAGAAAAAAAGATTATCAAAACTCTATATTTTCAGTTCGCAAACATACACTGAATACCATTAAACCATTAGAACTCAGCTACCTGCAACTTTGCACCTACTGGGTACCCTACTGGGCCTCTTTTCAACTGATCTTGCTGGTTAGTGTGGGTCATTTTGTCTTTTATAATAAAAATGATAAAAGAGCAGAAGTAAAATGAAAAAAGATAAACGCCTTATTGAACAATTCATGGTTTACTGACCATGTTAATGATGTAATCTGCAATACAAGCAGCTAAGCCATTTGTCTTCAATCAGCTGATCAATAGCAGGTTACAGTCAGCTCTGGGGCCCACAGGCCCACAGAAGTAGTACTATATGTTCATCACTCATAAACGAATGAGCGAGAACTATCAATACGCTTGTCTGGATTAGAGCTGAACATCTCAAGAGTTGTAGGGTAAAATTTCAGAGGAAAAAAAATGGCAAAAGTATACCCATTGATTAAGTGGTTACAGAAGTTTGTTTGGCATATCAAAGTGTAATACACATGTTGCAAACTGCTGAGTTGATGAAATGTAGAGTAGATTTTTAAATTTCATAATTTATATAACTTTTCTAGTAAAGTTTTATCGTTCCTTCTGCTTCACTGGGTTGCCTGTAGGACTCAATTTGAAATGCTCCCCAGTTACCTCTCATAGCCCCATCCACTTCCTTTTATCCTTTCTAGCTACCTAGTCTCACACAAGAGGTTTATAATAATTAAGAAGTTGATTAAATCATTTCTTGATGGCTGTATTTTTTCCTGAACATATTAATGAGAATGCTTGTCACACACACACCCCTCCCCTACAGAGAACTAACATCGGGCCCTTTTTGGTGCTGGAATGCCCACTATCACGGGTCAGCACCTGACTGCAGACAGCGAGCTGCCCTCGCATGAGTTGCTCAGCTGTGGCCCACTCCGCTATGCTCAGCTAAGGGGATTACAATTAGCCAAACCAATCAGAATGGTTCTTTCCCAAATTTGAACTGGGGGAAAAAAGAAGATTGGCCAGTGGCAGTGGAAACAGGCCAGACAGGCACCAAAAAAGAAAAAGAAAGAAAAAAAGAAAAAAAAAAACACAGTTTATGTAGGCCATGAAGGAGAAACAGAGACCAAAGCCAGTCCACAGAATTGCCTCAGATCCCAAATAGCTTTCTAGCTTAACTTCCTTCTTATCTTTGTAATTAACTGCCTTCTCCATTAGGAAGTCTGAGTCTACGTCCGGACAGACTATAGTTTACTCATATGTCAGAAGCTTCACACATTTGTCTTAATGGAAACTTACCACTACAGAAAGCATAAGATACCAAAATATCACATTTGTTCACTTCTAAGATGCGGGCGAATAGCAGAGACGCACATTGACTTAAAAAAAAAAGGCAACCTTTTCTGGTGGGGGGAATAAACCTACCTCTTAAAGCTACCCATACTGCATATGTATTCCAATTTCGGAAATGTGAAAATGTGGGGAAAATGCATCTTACAATCAATGAAAACGAATATGGATTGGGTAGATTTACAACTGAAACTATACTTAAAATATGACATGCCTTGGAAAGTGCTTTAAAAATTCACATGGTTTATTTATTTGCTTGTCATATTTTTTAAAACGCAAAATGTTTTAAAAACAATAAGAAGACTGGGAGTCCTGAACTTTCTGCTACTTTGGAGTCCAGTGCAAGTTTATTTCATACAGGCAGTTTAGAGTCAACTAAATTCTCTCTATATGGTTCTAGAAGGGGCTAAGGCTCCCCAGAACTCCCTCAGATATGGAAAGCACAATCATTCTCTTCCTGGTAGGTTTTTGGAGTTGAAGTAGCAACCTGACTGGCCAACTGCAACGATCCTTTGTCACGTGCTCTGTCAAATAGATTTGAAACAACAAACCCAAGAATTGTGCTGCCTCAGATTTCATTTTGAATGGCGTGTTCCAGGGACTACGAAGTCAGAGAGCCTGTATGATTTCTTTCTTTCCTTGGATCAAAAAGGAGAAGTGATACTCCTGGTTTGCCAGTGCACAGTTACACAGGCTTGAACTCCTCAGCATAAAGGGGAAATGGGCAGGTGAGGAGTTGATATTGCATGAGATTTCTTGGTCGGGAAATTCAACTAGGACATCAGAACAACAGCTAAGAGTTTTGCTTGGTCTTAAAGTGGGTCTTCCTAGTCGTTATGCCTGTCCCTGTTGCAAAAGGTGATTGTTATTACAGGAGGGACTGCCCCTTATTTCACATAGATTTTTGGCTCCTCTTACATGGAAACATCTACAGAGATACGCCTTTAGCAACTGTTAGGCCACTGAAACAATCTCAAAGTTATCACTTACGCTTACAAGTTGTGGCTTTTTTTAAGAGGCATTTCTGTATAAAGCTAAGATATGAATGATGGTTGCAGAGGTTTGAGAGCCACATTGGAAATGGAACAGCCTAAAAACCATGACTGTAAAGCATGTCTTAGGTCAGTGCAAAAGTAATTGTGATTTAAAAGGTTAAAAATAATTGAAAAAAACCGCAATTACTTTTGCACCAACCTAATAGGTAACTTAGAGCATCAGCACTCACTGGAATGTATTCCTAATAACGTGAAATTGAAAAGGTCTGTGTTGAAAGAAAATAGAACGAAATAAGGGTAACTTTTTACATCTAAAGGACAAGATTAACATTTTAACCATTTTCATTCTTGTTTTTAGTTTGAAAACTATTACCTATTACCAAAAAAACCCCAAACATATATATATACACACACACATATATTACTTTTAAAATGCAAATTGGTTTTAATCTAGCTTGAATCATACTGAAAGTGAAGATATTTTAAGTATTATACCTGCTTTTACAAAGGATATGATTCAGTGAGACTGAGACTTTAGTAAGAAAGGCCAATATAGTTTGATTAGTATAAAATGAATGGTGCAAATTTAGTACAAATAAATATTCATACATACATAATGTATATATATATAAATATTTATGTATGTACATTATGTATTTATATATGTGTATTATACACACATATTTAAATGGATAGTATAGAATTATTATCTTATAATTAAAACATTGAACTTGTTACAATAACCAAAAATGCTATCAGAAGGAAAAATTAATTTATAATTTAAATTTGGCACTGAATTTTGAACTGTTCCCTAAATTTTGTTTATATTCCTGACACATACCATATATATACATGTATATATATATCAGAGTTTGGCTGAAAACTGACACACAGAGAAGATTGCATTTGCTAAACTTTGGTAAAGGCTATGATTTGTTTTCACTTTCATTTCTTTCCCCAATTTTTTTATAGTGGTAAAATACACATAAAATTTACCTTTTTAACTTTAACCACATATCTTTTTTAGTGGAAACATGCAAGTAGGCTTGAAATTGTTAAATTAAAAAAAAAAATCCCAGCAAGACTGTTAATGGAGAATTTTAAACTCTTGCTATTTCAGCAAGTTGTGAGAAATCTGTGTGGGTGACTGAGCGTGTGGGTTTATATGTGTGAGAGAGGGTGAGTGTGTGAGTGTGCATGTGTGTGTGTTAAATGCAACACAGAAAGCAACACAGTAAATGTGTTCAGAGTTGTAAGAAGAAATTGTCAGTTAACCTTCAGGCTGGAAGTTACGCTACAAAAGCCAGGGAGATTTATAAAACACTTCTCACTGTAACACTGAAAGGCATTCTGTGGAAGGCAAGCATATTTTGCAAAAATGGCACTGGGGAAAGAGCCATTTTAAAGTCCAGCATTTGCAAGACCTGAAGCAACTAATAGGAACAGGGATATTTAAAGCTAAAGAAAAACTACAAGTGTGTATTCTAAATTCTCAAAAACTTAAGGTAGAAAAACAGAATTTTTATTATTGTCCCAGTACATTTTCTTGTATTGGGACAAAGTGGACTAAAATGGACTCAATGAAATCCAGAAGAGGATTAGCAAGTAACAGAGAATAAGGCAACAACAAAACAAAATCAAGACACATTTTCTAGCCATTCCTGGCTGAGGGTTTTTATACAAATCCTGGTAAAGGACCATATTGTGGTTATAACTGTGTATTGTTTGTCTTAAACAAGTATACATATTTTGTTATGTACACCCATAATTCTGTTCAAGTTAATTATTCAATACATTTCACAGTTTATGTATTTTAACTATTTGTTTATTGTTCTCCATCCCCAGAAATGTAAGCTCCTTGAGGGCAGGGCCTTTTATCTCTTCTGTTCACTGCTGTACACCCAAACCTGAAACAATACCTGACACTGAGTAGGCACTCAACACATGTTTTGTGAATGGATTCCATAGCATCAGTTCAGATTTATCTCTACTAATTCTTTCCATTGCCTTTATAAAGTCCCAAGAACAAAGGACTATTTCATGTATTACTAAGGCCTGAAAAAACCTAAGTGAACTTTATTATAATTTTGAGGATCAGAATGGGCAGAACAAATAAACAGTATCTCTTTGAGGGCAGAATATAAATAACTGATTTCTTGTTTGGATGTGTGAGGAGGAATATCAATTACAGTATAATAGAGGGACATCTCCTTATGTGCCAACTGAAAGGAAATAAATTAAGTAAGAAATAAAATAATTTATCTAATTTGTTCATAGTTATGACCAGTAGACAGAAATTTAAATTCAAGTGCACTTAAGGCAATCTCTGCTAATGCTAGTGGACATCACATATGTGATATAAGAACTTCATTGAATTGACTTTTAAATACATTCTCTTTTATTGCTCTTTCAATATGTCTCATATTAAGGAATTCATTTTTTAAAAGGAGATATAGTTTACATAACATAAAATTCACCATTTTAAAGTATGTAATTCATTGGTTTTCAGTATATTCACAAGAATGTGTGACCATCACCACTATCTAATTCCAGAACATTTTCATCACCCCAAGAAGGAAACCTGTACCTACCGGTAGCCACTCTCCATCTCCCCCATTACTGGCAACCATAATTTACTTTCTATCTTGATAGGTTTGCCTTTTCTAGATATTTCTTATGAATGCAGTTATACTATACTATACTATAGCCTTTTGAGTATGGCTTCTTTTACTTAGCGTAGGTTTGCAAGGTTCTTTCATGTTGTAGCATGCATCAGTCCTTCATTCCATTTTATGGCTAAGTAATATCCCGTGTATGCATATACCTTATTTTGTTTATACATTCTTCAGCTGATGGACCTTTGGGTTGTTTACACCTCTGAGCTATTATGAATAATGTTGTTACGAACATTCATGTAAAAGTTTTTATATGGACATGTTTTCATTTCTCTTCGGTAAATACCTAGGGGTTGAACTGCTGGGTCATATAACTTCTATGTTTAACTTTTTGAGGAACTGCCAGACTGTTTTCTACAGGGGCAGCACCATTTTACATTCCCACCAGCAACAAATGAGGATTCAAATTCCCCCACATTCTCCTCAACACTTGTTCTTGTCTTTCTTTTCTATTATAACCATCCTACTGGGTGTGATATATACGAGTATATCTCATTTTGGGTTTTGGTTTGCGTTTTCCTAATGGCTAATGGTGTTGAATATCCTTTCATGTGCTTATTGGCTATTTGTATATCTTCTTGTAGAAATGTCTATTCAAATCAGTTTCTATTCTTTTTGTTGTTGAATGGTAAGAGTTTGACATGTGGTTAATAGTTTATTCTTAAATAGTTAATTTTCAGTGAGAAAAGCTGTACAGAAACCTGGGCTGAATTAGCGACAAATCACAAATCCTTGCATATTGTTGATGGAACACACCTACTAAATTTTCCATGGCTTCAATCATTGACATCTCCTTCCTACGAAATCTGGTCTACCTCCTTTGATCCCTAAAACTCTTAAAGGTATCATAATCTTTCTCATTATGTAGGATATTAAACTCATCCATCTCTGGTTTCTGCTTTCTGACCACTTATCTAATCTCATTACTGCTATCTTCTCAGTCACTATAATGAAGATCAAATCTGCCTCATCTTTTCTATTTCTATAGCTAGGGCATGTCCAGGCCACCACTGCCTTTTCCCTAGACTATCTTCTTGTTCCCAGTCTCTTCTCCCTCCCAACCACCCTACACACTGATCTCATGAATCTTTCTAAAGCACAACGCTGATTGCATCCTCTTCCTACTCAAAAGCTTTTATAGTTTTGTCCCAGCCCACTTTTTCTATTTCTGTTTTTTTTCTCCACTCCCAAAACTTCAAAAATACTAATTTTGGGAGTTCTCCTATCCTATCATAATCATTAATTTGCTTTTTTTTCTCTGCCATCAATTGTAAGTTTTTAAAAACATATTAATATAAAAAGAGAAATTAGTACAAGAAAAAGATGTTCAAATAAATTATAAGGCAGCTGTGCCATAAAATAAAGTAAATATTAGAAATATTTTTTCTTATTATTTTTAGAAATATGCGGGAATAAAGGTTAAGTGCAGATAAAGACCAATATATAAAAGTACCAATTGCATCAAAATTACTTGAAATAATGCAGATATATATTTGCATTTTGTATTAAATATAGGTAAGTTAAGGTTTTAGACCTTTTAGTTCCATACACTACTGGTTAACAATAGCGGTAGATACTATATTATTGTGCAGTTCCATATTGCCACATTGCAGAATAGCTCTGTATTTTGTGATTAATATTTTATCAATATAAATTTGGCACACGAATGCAGAGAAATTCTCTTTAACAGAAAACAATTCTGTGACCTAATTGTTAAACAAATGATAAAACCACAAGGCCAGATTAACTCCTATGAGCCCACAATTCTATTACATAAAGCACCCAACACAGAGTGAGGACATAAAAGGGAAATTTTCCTATAATCTTATCTTCAAATATTTTAATAATCAAATATCAATACTGAATTAACTGGTATTTACTTTAGGGAATGTGCACAATTGCTCCACAGCTTGAAGATCATGCAACCTCAGACACATGGAGCTGTATGCCATAAACTAAATAAAATGTATGAATGAACAAATTTACACTTTTGCCCACACAATCCTGTGGGCACAACTTAGACTCTAAAATAACTAGTGGACAAAGAAAACCTTTTCTAAAATTCAGGACAAATATAATTGCTGGAATTGAGAGCAAAGAAAAGTAGGCTTAAAAAAAAAAGAGAGATGTTTTCTATTTTATCGATTTTCCTCTTGGGCATAATTAGTATAAAGTGACATTCAAATGCAACCAATGAAGTTCCTATTTTTCCCTCACCAAATTCAAAGACATCAGCAAAACCACCTATGTCAGTAATAAAAATAAAAAGTGTTTGACTTTTTAAATGTTATCATACTGTCACAGTGGAATAAAATTAGCTTGAAAAATGATCTAAAGGTACATGCTGCAGTTCATTATGTATAACAGCAACAGCAGCGGTTTCCCAGTGTTCATAAAGGCTGCTCCATTAAATTTACCTCCAGTCAATAATTAGGAGTCCACAAATAAACCTGGGCAATTAAATCAATACTGCCAGGCAATTATATTCCAGAGTCCAGGCTCAGTGGCACAAAAAGGCACTATATCAAACTGCGGTATTAAGCAGTCTACTGCCATTTTCAACAGGATTTTTTCACACTAACTGCCCAGAATAAGCATACATCCAGGTCAGGCAGTGCGTGTGTGTACATCTACACGCGTCGGTCAAAAAATGACTGGTGTGAACAGAGCTTTAATATTAGGTTGGTGCAAAAGTGATTGTGCTTTTTGCAACTATTTTTAACCTTTTAAACCACAGTAACATTTGCACCAACCAAATAAAATGTAATAAAGATTCCTACATACGGATGTGTTATTTTAGGTTCATAATGGACAAAATCTCCATATTGAAGAGTCATACTTACAAGTCAAACGATAAACAATTCATTAAAAAGTTTATTTTTATTTTCAATCCAGAAAAAACAAACAAACAAAAAAAAACACGTAAGACTCCTTACTGAACTCCTTTGCTCAGCCAGGCACTGGGTTGGGTGCGGGTGCTGGGCATGTGATATGGTTAAGAAATGTCTATTGAAGTGATTCCAAGTACAGTTTCAAAAATATGTAAAACTGATACTAAAAATATGAATAGTTCATGTGTTATTTACTTATTCTTGGCTTTTCTGAAAGCATAGATATTTCTATCTGTTAATATAAATGTAAAATAATTTCATTTAATACTGTGTTTCCCCGAAAATAAGACCTAACTGGAAAATAAGCCCTAGCATGATTTTTCATGATGACATTCCCTGAACATAAACCCTAATGTGTCTTTTGGAGCAAAACTTAATATAAGGCCTGGTCTTATTTTCGGGGAAACATGGTATCAGCCTCTACTTTTAATCTTTACGCAGAAACATTTACGCCTTTCCAAAACTCATAGGACAACAATAATACTTTTTGCTATTTTGAGAAATAGGTGTTAGCTGTTTTCATTCCAGTTCATTTTCAAAATAAACAAGTCGGCTGAGCAAAAAGAACTATAATGAAAAAGTTTTAGAATACATTATATGCTGCTGGTGATGTCAAAACAAAAGCTGGCAATGACTAGAAAAGCAGAGTTCTCACCTGCCAATAAACTGCCCTTGATCACTTACAAGAGGGGCACATCCCCGCAGACTATATGTGTATTAAAAAAATACTTGAAAGGGAAGAAAAAGTATCACACAGGTCACAGCAGCAGTCTCCACAGACCCCTCAGGGATTTCCACTCGTCTTGGCCTTGTCATCCTGTATGCAGCTTTCCACTCGGCCCAGAAAATGTCGATAGGAAAATGTTTGAGGGGCCTCTGGTGGAAATTTTTTCATTCTTTCTGCATTGACAGGATGCCAAATCAATATTTACTTCCCACTAACAAGCTGCTCGAGGTCTCAGTAGAAAATATTGTAGAGAATGTGGGAAGACACAGTAATAAACAGCTGTCTGGCTGTGAGGAAAACATGAATTGACTGGAAACAGGTCCATAGTAAAAGGTCACCAAAACCCATGAACTCCTCAGGTGTCCATATCAACCACTAGCTTTAAAGACACATAATAAAGAATCTGTTTTCCTAAGAGGGCTGAGAGAATGGATCCCTTTCAGTCCAGCAAGCATAGAGGTTGACTCAATAATTTAATTAATGCATTTGCTAAGACCCATGTTGGCTCTTTCCCAAGGCATTTGCTTCATTTGTTAAGTCCAGTAGTACAAATAGAGAGTTCATTTTCCCGTCTACCTATCGAAATACTTCTTTACCTAGCAGAAGTAAATAATGTGTAAGTGTTTACAAAAAGTCAGACATCCAGTACAGAAATGTAAGGCTTGGAATTTTTATCTGGAAGTTTTCATATGTGAAGCAGGAAAACAAAATACCTGTCCTTCAAGAAGTTTCTGAACGTACAACAGCCATTCCCTGTCATTTTCAGCATCTATCTTTGTCTTTTCAATTTCCTAAGGAAGAAAATTAAAAAAAAAAAAAAAAAAAAAAAGACACTGGTGTTAACTGCATTTATATGAAGTTGATCATACCATTAAATACTGAATAAATCTAGAAGAGATATTGGTAGAACAAAGAGCGGCCTAGCTTTTCAAAGTAGGGAATATTCAAATCCATGCTCTTTTAATATTTAGTTTATAAATATTTACATACATGTGGAAGACAAAGTTATATTTCTATATTGACAATATAATTCAGGAATGTTGTATGTTTGCCTTCACAGTGGAGCTCCAGGTAGGGACTGAGGTGGAGGTGAAAGTGATTAAAATAAAGTGAAAAATAGGATAGAGCTATATAAAAAAAATTCATTTGCAAGTGACCCTCGTAAGATAACATAAAAACCTTATACTCAAAAAACTGACTTCTCAATAGATAACTCAGAAGTGATTGTTACAATTACAGACAAAATAGAACATGGCATGGCTCTGGTGTAATTAATTGCTTTTTTATTTAAAATATCTGATAATTAACTGATAGGCAAGGGACATTCCAATGTAAATTGTCATAAGTAACTACATATTTTCAACCCATCAATTATCAAGGTAAAATACTCCGAAAGTATAATATATTTACAAGTGCAGTTGATTATTTATTAAACTCATGATTAGTTTGCAAAAAAGTGGACTTTTCACACAGGCAAGTTTGCAAACTAACGTTTGTTGAAATTTACTGTATGCCAGGTATCAGGTGAGGCGCGTCACAAAGGCTATCACAGGTTTTTACATGAATTTGCTGGAGTTCAATGTATAGTTTACAGAATGTAAGTCAGGTGGTTGGGCTCTGCTTGGGCAAGCCATTCAACTTTTCAGACTTCTGAAAGATGTGGGGATCAGTCTAGATAGGCTCTGATCTAGAATTAAATCTCGTAAATATGTCAGGGTGTACTGCTCCTTCTCAGACAGTGTGTCCAGTAGAGTCTTTTGACTTCCAGGGGGACTTCCGATTAGGTTGTGTGGTACACACACTGCAGGGTTGTGTCCTCGGGCTCCATCCACACTGCCTCTGCCTAGAGGCAAGGGAGCCATTTCTTCACAGATGTGTGTCATCTACTCTTGGGGACTATAAAGAGAGATCCTTTTCTAATCCATTTAATCGAAAAGGACAACTTTTTCTAATTTGTCCATCAAAAGAGGGTGCTGTTTCCTAAGTTGTAAACCCAGAGACGGCATCTTTTGAGGCCATACATAGGGGATGGTCCTGTCCTCCATAGTAGGTATCTGAGTCTGTGTTCACACATGCACACACAAACACACACATACAAGCACACACAATGGATTTTGCTAAATCTGCTTGTTTTAAAACGCTTAGGCAACAGTGGTGGCCTTAACCTTGATTTTTTGTTAGGTTTCTCATTATCAACAAATTTTTCATTAATGTCTGTAAATAAGGTATAGTTAACATGCTTGCCAGAGATACTAGGATTTCCTGTGTGTCTTACATTTGATACTATTTTTGAAAGTTCAGAATTCAGTAGAAAGCCACAGACATTGGGGACAAGTGCTGAAAATAGGAAACTGATCATTCACTATCCTGTTTACCCACAGGATGAAAGCAATCTCTTTGCAGGATTCCTTTGACCTCTTTTCTAAAAATTCGTGGCAGTCTGAAAACCTTTGCAAGTTGTAGATCTTCTCTACTCCATAAGTATTACACTTTCAGAGGCTGACGGAGGACTGGAGGGTGTTCTCATAACACACATTTAAGTCTATTATTTTCTTTATTCACAGAACAAATGTTTACTGGGAAGCTAACAGTCTCATCATCTCTTTAATCTTTCCAACCAATAAAAAATCGAATATTCAGGTATTAAAGTTGAGACTTCACAAGATTAAGAACAAGACCGAGTATCCTCCACAAGTTTCACAGAAAACTGTGTACAGGATGAGTGAGATTCTGCTGCTTATGAGGTAATAACTATCTGAAAAATGCAGTGCCCTCCCCAGGAGATACACAGATACTACTGAAGACCTATACCTATATGTATATAAATTCACTCAGATAGAGTATTTTACCCAATTTAAAGCAATAAGCATGTTTCTTTAACTTGATCAACAATAACTTTTAATTTAGCTAGGAAAGCCAACAGATTTACTTCTTTTAAAATCTCCCATAAGAGGAAAAATCCTCAAATCAATGGTGACCCAGCTTAACTGGCTTAATTAAAAATAGTAACTTACAAGAGATATGATTAATTAAAGAAAATGGAGAAGTCAGGAAAGGATAACTGACTTGAATAGTAAACAAGCAATTCTAAAGGTTGTATGTACTGGCTTATTTCTATATTATAGTTAAATTTCTCTAAAGGTTTTTTGAGTCGGTTAATACTCTTGATGTATGTTTCATTGGCACATTAATAATCTTACCTTCATTAATATTATCTTAAAGATGACATTCTAAGAGTTCTAAAACAATAAAGATATATACTTAAATTCAATGTGCAAAAAGCCCTTTATTGATAAATATTTAAATGATCTTACCACTTCATCTTCTGTGTCCAATATTTCCTCTAGATCTGACTGTGAAATGTTCAGGATAGAAGCTGCCAAGGTCTGGGCTTTATGAGTTGAGCTTTTACAAGCATCCTTATTTCTCTGCATTTTTTTAAGCTCTCTGATTTGTCGCCTTATCGTCTGGACACCAACTTGTAACTCTTTGACCAAAGCCTGCAACATATTGGAAAGAATGTGGGCTCATGTGGAAGTCATAAATGAAGATAATGCATTCATTAACATAAAAATGTAAAGATACTAGCAAATCATTTTTTATTAGGATTACTCTCATTTTATTTATTTTGAAAAATAATGTCTGTGTCTATGAGTTTCTGTTCTCTGCTTTTTCAGTCTGACTTATTTCACTCAGCATTACACTCTCAAGATCCATCCATGTCGTCACAAATGTTCCTATATCATCATCTTTTCTTACCGACAATAGTTTAGTGGTTACCAGAGGGTAAGGGGGTGGGGGGTGGGAGATGAGGGTAAGGGGGATCAAATATATGGTGATGGAAGGAGAACAGACTCTGGGTGGTGAACACACAATGGGATTTCTAGATGATGTAATACAGAACTGTACACCTGAAATCTATGTAATTTTACTAACAATTGTCACCCCAATAAATTAAAAAACAACAACAAAAAAACCCAACAAATAAACAAATGAAACTCTTAAAAAAAAAAAAAAAGAAAAATAATGGATCGCTCTTTATTGTCAGTATGCAGTAAAAGCTCTCTTAAATGACCATTTAACCAACTTGCTGGATTAACCAAAGCTCTCTAACCCCTTTTCAGATTTACCAACTAATAACCCTGGTTAGTGACTGCTTGCAGCAGGAAGGCTACTTTTCATCATGCTAGAGCACAACTACTCCCACCAGTTGAGGTGATCCAAGAGTCACTTCTATTCATTTCTAAACATCGGGTATATTAGTTGTAACAGTTTAGTTACATAATTCATTTAATTATAACACAAACTGCTGAAACATGACCGCAGAAAGAGAGTTGTTTCTATTTTATTAAAACTGGATTAAAAATGCTTTGGAAGGACTTGATAAAGACAAAATGGGTAAAGTGCAATTAAATTATGTGTGGGCAAGACAACAATACAGAATTGGGGGGAAAATCATAAAAATCTAGGATTGCTTCACAAAAGCCTTTAATTCTCCCTTTGAGAAATGAATACATGCTAGTGCATACCACGTCTACGTGTGCATAAGGAAAACACAGCCCTCACTCTGGGTGGACACAGTCCCGCCTTCATGAGAGGAAAGCAGACTGGCTAGATCTTTAGGATGTTTTCAGTCTTTTGCCAGTTCAAGCAATGTTGCAATAAATAATGGTGCTCATACATACATTTTGCATTTCCAGGATATATCCCTAGAAGTGAAATTGCTGGACCAAAATGTGTGTGTAACTATAATTTGAAAAGCTGTTAATTCTCCCCCTCTGCAAGACAGCACCATTTTATACCTCCACAAAGAATATATGAAAGTATTTCTTTCTCCATACCATTAACAAACACCAATCTAGTATTTCAGTGTAGTTTGCCTTTTCACTGTATTTTTAAGTTTCATATCTCTTATTAAAAACAAAGTTGAACATCAGCCTTAAGAGATAGTTATATTTGTTTTTTCTTGATATAATCATATCAAGATGTACTTTTCTTGAGAGAAAATTATATTTCACTGTTTCTATTTTTCTTAGTGATTTATAGGAATTATTTATATATTAGGGAAATTATATGTATATCTGTTGTATATATCTAAATTTTTTTATACTTTGTATTTTTCTTTTGACAGTAATTATAATGTTCTATGCCAAGGAAAACACATTTAAAATTTTTTATGTACTCAATGAATCTTTTCCTCTCATTGTTTAATTTAGTGTACCTTAAAGAAGCATTATCCATAAATATATGTGCATGTGTGTGTATATATATACATATATATATAGTCCAGGGATGCCAAAAAATGATGTATACACATTTTAAGAGATGTTATCTTAAAATGTGTATACATTTTGGCACCCTCTGTGTGTGTATTCTAACCTTGATTTTTTCTGCTATGTTTCTTTTATTTTTCAGCTTTAATGTTTTATCTATTTATAATCATTCAGAAAATTATTACATAAAATCATACTTAGTTGTACAACCACCACCTATTAAAAAGTCCACCTTTCCCTCAAAGGGGGATCTCACTGATCTCATATATGTTTAGGTCAGTTTCTGGACTTAATATTTTACTCCATCTCTCTTTTTATAAGTGAAGCATTACATTTTAACTAATGGGGCTTTATAATAAATGTTAACATCTAGTAGGGCTACCTCCTCTCATAACCTTTCTTGTTTCAGATTTTTCTTGATAATTTTTGCTTGTTTGGTTTTCTGTATGAAATTCAGATTGATCTTGTTTAGCTTCCATTCCCTTAAAAAAATCTTACTGGTAATTTCATTTGAATTATGTTGATTTTATTTGGAACATTTAACATTCTAGTATGTTGAGTCTTCCTAATCAAAGTCCATGGTATTTCCTTACAATCATTTAAGCCTTCGTTTGTACTTCTGAGGATCATTTTTAGGTTTTCTCTTTATAGATTTAGGTTATTCCTGGGCATTTAACTTTGGGAGAGGTTGTTTCTAATACTGATTATTGTTTGTATATATAAAGATTGTTAATATATATTTAGCTTACCAAAGTTACTTATTTATTATAGGAGTTGTTCAGTTGATTCCTCTTTAACTTCTAGAAATTGAATCATATTTGCAAATACTGACAATTTTATCTTCTATTTTCCAAATTTTATACCTCTGATTTCTTTCTTTTCTTACTGCATCAGTTATGAAGTATTTCCTGAATAATATTATATAGTAATACTAATGAACATACTTGACTTGTTCATGGGAATCCTTCTACTTCCGAGGAAATACAACGCCAGCTTTTGAGTTGAGAGCCATATTTTACTATATGTTAATGTATTAATATATAATATATACAGTGTTTCCCCAAAAATAAGACCTAGTCGGACAATCAGCTCTAATGCGTCTTTTGGAGCAAAAATTAATATAAGACCGGGTCTTATCTAGTATAATATAAAATATAATATAATATAATATAATATAATATAATATAATATAATATAATATAATATAATATAAATTTTACTTTTATTTCTTATTAAAAATGGATATCGAATTATCTTAAATCCATATAATCTAGCATGATTTTTCATCATAAATCTATTAATAGGATTATTAACAATTTTCTTAGTTAAAAATTATCCTTGTATTTCTGGAATTCCACTGACTGTGATACATTATTATTATTTGTGTGTGTATGTGCTGCTGAATTGTATTTGCTAATATTTTATTTAGGATTTCTACACTAGTATGAGATTGACTGGTTTTAATTTTGTATAATCTTCCAAAACTTTGGAAGTCATCTTTCTCTTTCCATATTCTATAGCAGTTTTAATGAAACTGAATTTATCTGTTCTTTATTGACATAGTAGCAGTCATCTGAATTTGGCTTAGTATTTATCACAGGGGAAGGTATCTTTTTCATCTGTTTTGATTTTCTACTTCCTGTAGAGGGAGTTTTGGTACATTATATTTTCCTAGAAAAGTATCCATTTCATCCAGGCTTTCAAATGTATTTGCAGAGACTTGAGCTAAGCAGTGTGACATGACTGTATTTTTATTCTGTGTCTATGGCTATTATTACTTACCACTTGTTATTTTGTAGTTTTACTTTCTCTTTTTTCTTAATTAGGTAAGCTAAAGTTTCATCTATATTGCTGCTTTTTCCTTTTTTTCCCAAAAACCAACTCTTGTATTCATTTATTAATTCTACATTCTTAATTCATTCATTTTATTTCAATCTTTAGATTCTAGTTATTTGTCGAGTTGAATGTTTCTTTTCATTTCTTCTAGTTTATTAATATAAGTATACAAGATTACAAAACTTTAGAAGTGCTTTAGCTGTAGCCTATGGGCTCTGATATTTCTAGGACGTTATTATTTTAGGTATATTCTGCAATTTGTTCACATTCCCTTCTTAACCCAAGAACTTTTTTTCTTTTAAATATTTAGGTGGTAGTTGACCTCTGTTTACTAGTTTTGCAATTAATGGCAGTTTTATTGCATTATTCTCAGAGAATGTTTACTATTTCTACTTCTCAGAATTAAGTGAGGTTATCTTGGTGGTGTGTCTCAGGTTACATTACCTGAAAAAAGACTGAGCTGAAGATGTATGTGCAGGGGAAGTGCATTAGGAACAGTACATTATAAGAAACTTAGGGAAGCAGGATTGGGTAGAGGAAAATGTTGATCTGCCCTGCAGTTCCAACAGAGGTTCCATGCCATCTCTAAGGAGCTCTGGCACTCAGATAGCCTTTCAGAGTTGTCTCATCTTTGCTTTTTCCCTCTTATACATGACATGAACTTTTTATTTGGCTGTTGTTTATTATTTTCAAGTCCAGGCACTTTACTAGAACATATCCAAGGTATGAAATGTTAGATCAATTTTCCATGGTTCATGTTATGTTCTTAGAAGTCTTCTTATTTCTGAAAATTATTTTTGGATTACAGCTTCAATATTTGTTCTGTTCCATTATTTTAGTTTTTGTCTTTGAAGAGTGCAATTATACACATGTTGAATCTCTGTCACTTGCTTCACAAATCCCAATTTTTTAAACTGAGGCATAATTAGAAGGAAATTGTACACACATTTTTAAGTATTTAGTTTAATGAGCTTTGACAGTTGTATGTATCTATGTAGCTACCACCCTGCTCCAGATATAGAACATCTTCATATTCCAGAAATTTCCCTGACGCCCATCCTTGGCAATTCCTCCCACACACAGACAGCAACTGTTCTAATTTATATCATCTTAGAGTAATTTTGAGTGTTCTAGAATTTCATATGAATGGAATAATATACTATATACTCTTTTATGTTTGACTTGTTTCTTGTGTTTTAAAGATTCATGCATATTGTTTTGTGACTTTGTAATATGTTTTTCTTTAATTTATATTAAATACAATCATTTAAACATATTTATAAACTCATAAATTTATAAACTCATATATATTGCTGATATATGAAACCAGCAATATATTTTTTGCTGATATAATTTTTTTCTTTTCTTTGCTTCGTCTGCTAACTTGCTTTCATCTGCTCCTATGTGTCAACATCTTTTACCTAAATTTTATATTTACTTCCACTTAAACATGTACTTTTAAGGGGAAATTATTTCATTAATATTTTTAATTAACACTAAAGTATAAAGCTGCTTTGTAGCCACATATAAGCAGTGGAACTTATTCTCCTGCCATCTCCTGTTTATTTCCTTCATTCTTATTGATATATATGTGTAGATACAGTGTTGGTTCATTTCTCAGGACACGTTTTTGAAAGAGAAAAGTTTTTTCTAGATCACCTATTTGTAGAAAGTTATGTGGCATAGGGGCTTGTGCTATTTTCCAGGCTGGTGAAATTTTACCTATGAATGTATTTATTTACTTATGGTTTGTTTGGTTTTTTACAATGTACGGAATCTCTTTTCTTGGCTATTATGGAAAAAGCTGCTTATACCTTGTTGTTGTAATTCTTGCTTAAGCCCTGTTTTGTCTTCTTGTTGAAGGTTCTAGGACACTCCTATTACAAGCCATAGCAGATCCATTCCACAGTTGCAAACATGGGATTTAGGATTTGTACCTCATGTGAACTTCATCTCCAGCAAGTATATTTTCACTTGATTTTTCAGAGGTCTCCAGCACCTAAGTATTCTCTCCATGGTGTCTTATTTTTGCTTCCTTTTTCATGTCTTCAATCTTACCTATTTTTGACTGCTCTTCCATGTATTATGAAATACAGAGTTTTAGCTTTGACTATGTTTGCTGTAAAAAGGAGCTGAATTTTTGTTTCTCATTGTCCTTATCTGTTGTATGATTTCAAGGGAGAGAAGGGGAGAAATGACTTTACCCCTCTGTAATCAAGTCACAATTCCCTAGTGCATTTTTCTCTAATATTTTATTATGAAAACGTTCAAACATGTAGAAAGTTTAAAGAAGTGTATAGTGTATAACCATGTAACCATTACCTGTATGCTACAATTAACTTTTGCTATACTTGTTTTATCACATACCTATCCATCTTACTTCATTGATGCATTTCAAAGGAAGTTGCAGGTATCTTATAGTTCCCACCTAAACACTTCAGCATTCACATCATTAACTAAAAATCTAAATATTTATTTATAGTTCTTACTACTTTTTGAGATAAAATTTATATACAGTGAGATGCATAAGTCTTAATTGTAGTTGTATGAGCTTTGACAAATGAAAACACTGGGTACCACACTCAGATCAAAGAACATTTCCATCACTCCAAAAAGTTCACTTGTGTCCCCTTCCTAGTCAATTCCTGACCATAGCCGTAAAAGGCAACCACTCTCTCGTATTTTTTCTCTATAGTTGTGCCTGTTCTATAAATTCATATAAATAGAATCACACAGAATGTACTATTTTGTGTTTGGATTCTTTCACTTATAAGGTTTTTGAGATTCATCCACATTGTTATATGAATAAATAGTTCATTTTCTTTTATTGCTGAAATAAGGTTTTTGAGATTCATCCACATTGTTATATGAATAAGTAGTTCATTTTCTTTTATTACTGAGTTGTATTTCATTATATAATTATAATGCTGCTAGTCCATTTTCCTGTAGATCGACACCTGGGCTGTTTCCAGTTCTTGATATTATGAGTAAAATGGCAATAAATATTCCTGTATACATTTTGTGTGTATGAGTGTACACGTTTTCATTTATCTTTGAGTAAATACCTAGACATAGAATGAGTTATATGGTAGGTGCGTGTTTCATTTGTTAGAAACTACACAGTTTTTCCCCAAATCTTGTACCACCAATGATGGATGAAAATTCTCCATTCTCCAGGTTCTTTCCAACATTTGGTGGCTTACATGTATTTTCTTGAATTTATTTCAATAATTTTGTTTTTTAATGCTATTGTAAATTGAAGATTTTTATTTCATTTTCCAATTGTTTATTGCTAATACATAAAAACACATTTGATTTGTACTTTGACCATGTAATCCATGAAATGGCTACACTCTCTTGTTAATACTACTTGTTTTATAAATCTTTAGGATTTTCCATGTAAGGAATCATGTCTTAAGAAAGAAAGTTAAAAGCAGCAAGAGAAAAGTAGTTAGTTACCTACAAGGGAGCTCCCATAAGACTATCAGTTAATTCCTCAACAGAAACTTTTGAGGCCAAAAGGGATTGGACGGAAATATTCAAAGTGATAAAAAACAAGGACCTACAACCAAGATTACTAAGCAAAACTATCATTTAGAATTGAAGGACAGATAAAGAGCTTCCCAGTCAAGAAAAAGCTAAAGGAGTTCACCAACATTAATCCAGAATTACAAGGAATCTTAGAGGGATTTCTTTAAGATAAAAAAAAGATAAAGAATATGAATAATAAAATGGCAATAACTACATATCTATCAACAATCACTTTAAGTGTAAATAGAGCAAATGCTCCAATCAATAGATAGGGTGGCTGAATGGATAAGAAAACAAACCATATGTTGCCTATAAGACTCTCACTTCAGACTGAAAGACACACGCAGACTGAAAGTAAAGGGATGGAAAAAAATACATTTCATGAAAATGGAAACAACAAAAGGTGGAGTAGCAATACTTATACTAGACAAAATAGACTTTAAAACAAAGGCTATAACAAGAGACAAAGAAGGACCCAGTAATCCCACTTCTGGGTATTTATCCAGAGAAATCCAAAACACTACTTTGAAGGAACGTGTGCATCCATATGTTCATTGCAGCATTGTTTACAATGGCCAAGATGTGGAGGCTGCCTGGGTGTCTGTTGATGGAAGAATGGATATACAGTAGGAGGTATATGTATACAATGGAACATTGCTCGCCCAGGGAAGGGAATGGGTTCTTGCCATCTGTGACAGCACAGATGGACCTGGAGGGTATTGTGCTGAGTGGAGTATTTCAGACAGAGAAAAACAGATACAATGTGATTTTGCTTATCTGTGGAATCTAAAGAAAAAAATAAAACAGAAACAAACTCATAGATACAGAGAACATTTTGATGGTGGCCAGATAGGAGGGAGGTAAAAAGATGAAAGGATTAAGCAGTGCAACTTGGTAGTTACAAAATAGTCATGGGAATGTAAAGTAAAGCATAAAAAATATAGTCAAAACTATGGTAATAACTATGTATAGTGCCAAGTGGGTACTAGACTAGTCAGGAGAATCACTTCTTAAATTACACAAATGTCCTTTTCAAGAAGATGGCGCCAAAAGCGAAAAAGGAAGCACCTGTCCCCCCACCCCAAAGCCAAAGCCAAAGCAAAGGCTTTGAAGGCAAAGAAAACAGTCCTGAAAGGCCTCCATAACCACAAAAAAAGAAGATCTGGACATCACCCACCTTCTGAAGGCCCAAGACACTGCAGCTCCGAAGGCAGCCTAAGTATCCTCGTAAGAGCGCCCCCAGGAGAAACAAGCTTGACCACTATGCCATCATCAAATTCCCCCTAACTATTGAGTCAGCCATGAAGAGGATAGAACACTTGTGTTCACTGTGGATGTCAAGGCCAACAAGCACCATATCAAACAGGCTGGAAAGAAGCTCTATGACATTGATGTGGCCAAGGTCAACACCCTGGTCAGGCCTGTTGGAGAGAAGAAGACATGTTCAACTGACTCCTGACTACGATGCTTTGGATGTTGCCAACAAAATTGGGATCATATAAACTGATTCCAGCTGGCTAATTCTAAATACAAATTTTTGCACTGTAAAACAAACAAACAAAAAACATTAAATTATGCAAATGTCTAACCACTATGTTGTGCACCTACAATTAATATAATATTGAATGTCAACTGGAATTTAAAAATTTTAAAAGAGGGGGAAAAGGTACAGGGGAATAAGAGGTTCAAATATCTAGGTATAAAACAAGTTAAGTCATGGGGATATAACATATAGGCTAGGGAATATAGTCAATAATATTGTGATAGCATAGTATGGTATCAGATGGTTGCTGAACTTATCATGGCGATCACTTATTTAGGTATGTAAATGTTAAATCACTATTGTGTATACCTGAAACATATAAAATTGTATGTTAGATATATTTTAATAAAAATATTTTTTAAAAAAAGAATGATGTCCTATCAGAGAAATGTAAATCAAAACAACAGTCAGATGTCACCTCACACACATTAGGATGGCTACTATCCAAAAAAAAAAAAAAAAAAAAAGGAAAATTAGAAGTGTTGGCAAGAATATGGAGAAATTGGAACCCTTGCACACTGTTGGTGGGATTGTAAAATGGTGACATTTTATTCTGTTCCAATGCTCTATGCATCTATTTCTGTACTAATCATGCTGTTTTATTTACTACAGCTTTATAACATGTTTTGATGTTTGTTAACAAAAATCTTCCTCTCCCTTCCCATTCTTCTTCTTCAGCCATCTTCATTCCCTCTTTCAGTAATTTTTTTGGAATAACTTTGTCAATACCTGGGTCTGCACTGACATTTAGATTGATTTTGGAATGAATTCTCACATTTACATATTGGTTCTTCCCATCCAGAGAAGGAGCACATCTACCCATTTATTTAGTTCTGTTTTATGTCTTTCAGTGTTTTATCGTCTGCTTTATAGGTTTCTTGCATTCCTTGAAAGGTTCACTCCTAGGTATTTAATAGATATTTGTTATTATAAATTGAAATTTTAAAATAGCATTTTAATATATGTTATTACTTGTAAAGGCGACTTTATTTTGTATGTTGACTTGTATGGCACTCATTTCTGAATTATCTGGTTATCTTAATAGTTTGGGATTTTATTCTCTTGGATTTTCTAGGTATATAAACATGTCACTGACAATCAGTTTGACTTTATACATCCTCATAATTATATATTTTTCTTGCTTATTTGCATTTCCTACAACCTGTAGATTAAGTATTAATAGTAGCAATGAAATAGAGATCTATGCCTCATTCCTAAGTGAAATGGAAATTCTTCTAATGTTGCACATAAAAATGATGTTTAATGTAGGTTTCTCAAAGGTATCTTTTATCTCATATATCATATGTGACACAGGTTTGATTACTGTTACAATGGCCACATAAAAAAGTAGTCAAATAAGGTGAAAGTTTATCTCTTTTTTCTTCTGTAAAAGTCTAAGCATAAGCACTTGAAGGTTACATAACAGTTTTATAATGTTAGGAAAACCCAGTTTTCCTTCTGTTTTTGGTCTGCCATTTTTTAAAAATAGGTTTAAAACAGCTTTATTGAGATATAGTCTACATAATTTAAAGTTCACCCACTTAGAGTTATATATTTTTAAGAACTTTTCTATAAAAACAGCTGTCATTTACCTTTTCTTTATAATAACAGGATGAAAAGAGTTCATTCAAATTGGATTTTATGATAAGACTGCTTAAAAACTGTAATTAAAAGTGGTGGAGTTAGAGACTTAGCTTCCTTCTTGCCACAAAGATTAACAATTAACTATCCATGAACACAGACAGCTCTGGGAGAGCTCAGTAGTCCACTTAAGAAACATCAGCAACACAGTGGAATAAGACCCTGAGAATACAGAAGAAGAAAGGAAAGGCACCGCACACAGAAGAAAGGAAAGACAGCTTTATGTCGCCTGCATCATTCCATCTCCCAGGCTGGCACCACTCATCGCCAAGCGGGAACTCCCCAGTTCAAAAGATTTCCCCTCGCTAAGGAAGGGAGAGTGTGGTGAGCAACCAGTTTCCCCAGCTTTCCGGGGCACTGCATGAAGGGCCCACTTCTGTTTCATCTCACCCAAAGACTGGCAAAGCCAAGACATATAGAGATGGCGTGGAACAAGAAAGAAGGGCTAGGCCCACCCATATCAGCCATGCAGCGAGAGCAACCATGGCTCTCAGTGGCCTGCTTTGTGGAGGACCCCAACAGCTTTTGCCCCTGAAGAAACCAATGGCCAGGAGAGCTGCCATGGAACCCCTGCAGATTTTGCATGCCTGAGTCCTGCCCTGTTCCCTGTACCCCGCTGGGCTCCAGGATCTGCACTGAAAGCCAGCCCAGCCTCTGAAGCTGCACAAGTGCAAGTTGCCAGCCTCGACCTCACAGCTGATCCTCGCTGCGTGTGTTTGGGGCTAACCCCTCCAGCACCTGCGTACCACTGGCCTGACTCCTGTCACGGATTTGCAATGACACACAAGTGCCCATGGTAAGACCCAGAGGCCACAGGACTGCAGGCTGACAGGCCTGGCCCCCGAAACTGTTTGAGGGCTGAGATCTGGCCCTTTCTCTTAACACTGGCCTGCACCGCAATGTGAGACCCAACATTAAGCAAAAAATGCCTACACTAAATAAAAAAGATCTCAAATAAACAATATAACTTTACGCCTTAAGAAACTAGAAAAAGAATGAGCTCAAAGTTAGTAGGAGGAAGGAAAACAAACAAAGATCAGAGAGAAAATTAATGAAATAGAGATGAAAAAAAGGACAATAGAAAAGATTAATGAAATTAAGAGCTGGTTTTTTGAAGAGATTAAAAAAAATAGGTAAAACTTTAGCTAGATTTACTATGAGAAAAAAAGAGAACTCAAATAAAGAAAATTAGAAATTAAAGAGAAGACATTACACCTGTTACTGCAGACATACAAAGCATCATAAGAGGCTACTATGGACAATTACACACCAACAAATTGAACAACCTAAAAGAAATGTACAAATTCTTAGAACATACAACCTACCACCTAAGACTGAATCACTAAGAAATAGAAAATCTGCACAGACCCATAATGAGTAAGGAGATTGACTCAGCAATCAAAAACTTCCAAAAACGAAAAGCCAAGGACCTGGTGGCCTCAATGGTAAATTCTACCAAACATTTAAAGAAGAATTAATATCAATTTTTCTCAAATGCTTCCAAAAAAATTGAAGCAGAGAGACAATACTCCCAAACTCATTGTATGAGGCCAGCATTATCCTGATACCAAAGCCAGACAAGGATACGACAAGAGAAAAAAAAAATTACATGCCAATACCTCTGATTAACATAGATGCAAAATTCTCGCCACCCCCACAAAAAACAAACAAACTAGCAAACCAAATTTAACAACACATTAATAGGGTTATACATCATAAACAAGTGGGATTTACCCCTGTATATAAGGATGGGTCAACGAATGCAAATCAATAAATGTGATATATATATATATATATATATATATATATATATATATATATATATATATATATATATAATTCTGCATTAACAGAATGAAGGATAAAAATCATATGATCATCTCAATAGATACAGAAAAAATAATGGACAAAATCCAACATCCTTTCATGATAAAAATTCTCAACAAAATGGGCATAGAAGGAATATACCTCAACATAATAGAGCCCATATATGACAAGTCCACCGCTAACATTATACTCAAGATGAAAAGTTGAAAGCTTCCCCTCTAAGATCAGGAATAAGACAAGGGTACCCACTCCCAGCACTCTTATTCAACAGAATCCTGGGAGTCCTAGCCTGAGCAATTAGGGAAGGAAAAAATAAAAGGCATCCAAATCAGAAAGGAAGAAGTAAAATTGTCTTTCTTTGCTCATGACGTGATTTTACATTTATAGAAAATCCTAAAGACTTCACCTAAAACCTGTTAGAACTAATCAACAAATTCAGTCACGTTGCAGGATACAAAGCATAAAAATTAGTTGTGTTTCTATCCACTACAACAAAACATCTGAAAAAGAAATAAAGAAAACAATTTCATTTATAATAGCACCAAAAGCAATAAAATCTCAGGACTAAATTTAACCAAGGAAGTGAAAGATCGATAAGACATTGATAAAGGAAACTGAAGAAGAAACAAATACATGGAAACATATCCTATGCTTCTGACAGAAGAATTAATATTGTTTAAATGTCCATACAACTCAAGGCCACCTAGAGATTCAATGTATTCCTTATCAAAAGTCCAATGTCACAGAAATAGAACAAACAACCCTAAAATTTGTATGGAACCACAAAAAAAATCCCTGAACAGACAAAGCAATCTTGAAAAAGAACAAAGCTGTAGACATTGTATTTCCTGATTTCAAACTACATACAACTCAATAGCAAAACAACAACAACAACAAAAAACCAAGTAATCCACTTTAAAAATGGGCAAAGGATATGAATAGACATTTTCCCAAAGAACACATACAAATGGCCAACAAGTACATAAAAAGGTGTTCAACCTTGCTAATCATCAGGGAAATGCAAAACAAAATCACAATGGGCTAGCACCTCATACCTGTTACAATGGCTATTACCAACTAGACAAGAGATAACAAATGGTGGCAAGAATGTAGAAAAAAAGGGAATTCTTGTGCACTGTTAATGGAAATGTAAATAGGTACAGCCACTATGGAGAACAATATAGAGGTTCCTCAAAAAAATAAAAATAGAACTACCACATGATACAGCAATCCCATTTCTGGGTGTATATCCAAAGGAAATAAAATCAGGATTCCAAAGAAATATCTGTATTCCCATGTTCATTGCAGCATTATTTACAATAGCCAAGATACGGAAACTACCTAAGTATCTATCCATCAATGGCTGAATGGATAAAGAAAATTTGATATATAGTATAATGAAATAATGTTATTCAGCCATAAAAAAAAAAAAAGAAGGAAATCCTGCCATTTGTGACAACGTGGATGGAGTTAGAGGGTATTATGCTAAGTGAAATAAGTCAGACAGAGAAAGACAAACGCCGTATGATCTCACTTATATGTGGAATCTACAAAAGCTGAACTCATAGAATCAGAGAGTATAATGGTTATTTGCCAGGAGCTGGGGGCACTGGTGGGGTGAGGGAAATGAGATGTTGATCAAAGGGTATAAACTACCAGTTATACGAAGAATATGTTCCAGGGATCTAATACACAGCATTGCGATTATAGTCAACAATACCATATTTTATATTTGAAAATTGCAATGAGACTATATTTACATGACATCACCATAACTACAATAACAAAGTGGTAATTACGTGAGGTGAAGGATGTGTTAACTAACTTTATTATGGTACTCATTTCATAATATATACATGTATCAAATCATTACATTGTACGCCTAAAACTTAAACAATGTTGCATGTCAAGTATATCTCAATAAAGCGGGAAAATAATGAACAGAAAAAAATCGTAAGACTAGATCAGTGCCAAAGTATTAACAATTGTACATATAAAAATAAAATTATAATGCTCCACAAATGTTCTAACTAAAGAAGCAAGAAATTTATATGCCCAAAACATCAAGTACATGTTGATAATTAAATGATTTAAGCTTCAGGCTGAATGTTGTTCTTTGGCTGGTATTTATTTCACAGCTAACAAAAACCATTGAGAAGACAGTATCTGGCATATGACTCTCACATACAAGCCCATTAACAAGCATATATCAGGTCTCAATCAAACTGAGCAAATACTTCTAAAAATTCCCCCTGTGTGTTTTATTCACTTATTAGGGGAATTCAAAGCCTCAACTCTGCCACATATATCCAGCCCAGATGCTCAAAGCACTTGATTTTAGCCCAGGGCAAAATTCTATATTCAAGACTAGATCTAGAACAGATGGCCACTCCACCTCTTTTATAATCTCGTTGTGCCCTATGAATAAATGGAAAGACTAAAGGGAACACAGATTCCACAACAGGGCCAGAACAAACATTATTACTATCAATACTACTACTAATATTTATTAAGTACTTTGGTGTACATGATACCCTAATAAGTTCTACACAGAATGGGTCCTGGTGATCATTAATGTCCCATGTAGGAATTGTGTACATTCTTTATGCTCATTAAAGAATGTGCACAGTTCTAGCCTTCGCAAAGTTCTCAATCTGAGCAGTGATTAAATGTCCAGTACCATTCTTGAAACACATATAAAATCAATTCCTCAAGAATTTAGTGAGCCCTATTATGTGTCAGTACTTTGGAGATAATAAATGACAATGTCCCTGCTCTTGTATTGGGTATAATCTACTTGAAACATAAAGAAAGATAAAAGAGTTCACAGTTACATGCTAAATCATGGGGTACATACAATAAATATTCAGGAGGTAAGTGGGAGCCTTACTATTACTACAATCGCTAACAGCTGACTCTTAGATAGCTGACACTTCTGGTCTAGTGGACAACATATTATTTATCTGTGTTAACTTATTTAAATTCTCACCTCAAGTATGTTCTATTATGACACTCATTCCATAAATGGGGAAACTGAGGTACAGAGGATTAAGTCACTTGCCTGCAATAATATAACTAGTAACTAGTAGAGTAGGGCTCTTTCCTATTCTTTTTTATTATTTTTCTTTACTTTTTTATTTTATTAGTTTCAGGTATACAAAACAACATAATGATTAGACATTTACACCCCTCACAAAGTGATAACCAACAAGCCTACAACCCATCTGACACCTTACGTAGCTGTTACAATACCACTGACTATATTCCCTATGCTGTACTTCACATACCTTGACTACATATATATTTTTAATTGTAGTTGACATTCAATGTTATTTTATAGTAGTTTTAGGTATACAGTGCAATGATTAGACATTATATAATTTAAGAAGTGATTCCCCCCAATTAAGTCTAGTACTCATCTGACACCATACATAGTTTTTACAGCATTATTGACTATATTCTCCATACTGTATTCCACATCCCTGTGACTATTCTGTAGCTACCAATTCGTACTTCTTAATCCCTTCACCTCTTTCACCTATGCCCCAAACCCCCTGCCATCTAGCAACCATCAGTTTTTGTTCTCTGTATCTATGAGTCTATTTCTGTTTTGCTTGTTCATCTATTCTGTTATTTAGATTCCATAAGCGAGAATGTGTGGTATTTGTCTTTCTCAGTCTGACTTATTTCACTTAGCATAATATCGTCTAGGTCCATCCATGTTGTTGCAAATAGTAAGATTTCATTCTTTTTTATGGCAGAGTAATATTCCATTGTATAAATGCACCACAATCTCTTTATCCAATAATTTATTGATGGGCATTTTGGTTGTTTACATATGTTGGCTATTGTGAATAGTGCTGCAGTAAACATAGGGGTGCTGCATATTTTTTGAATTAATGTTTTAGATTTATTTGGATAAATACCCAGGAGTGGAATTGCTGGGTCATAAGGTAGTTATATCTTTAAATTTTTCAGGAATCCCCATACTGTTTTCCATAGTGGCAGTTCACAGTCCCACCAAGAGTGGGACTCCCTTTTCTCCACATCCTCTCCAAAATTTGTTGTTTGTTGGTTTATTGAAGATAGCCCTTTTGACAGGAGTGAGGTGGTATCTCATTGTGGTTTTAATTTGCATTTCTCTGATGATTAGTGACATTGAATGTCTTTTCATATGTCTATTGGCCATCTGTATGTCCTTTTGGAGAAATGTCTATTCAGGTCCTCTGCCCATTTTTTAACTGGATTGCTTTTTTTTTTTTTTTTTTTTTTGGTATTGAGTTGTATGAGTTTTTTAAATAAATTTTGGATATTAACCCATTATCAGATGTATTATTGACAAATATCTTCCCTATTCAGTAGGATGTCTTTTTATTTTGATAATCATTTCCTTTGCTGTGAAAAAACTTTTTAGTTTGATATAGTCCCATCTGTTTATATTTCCTTTTGTTTTCTTGCCCTAGGAGATATGTCAGTAAAAATATTACCAAGGGTAATACGTCTGAGAGTTTACTTCCTATATTTTCATCTCTGAGTTTTACAGGTTTGGGTCTTATATTTAAGTCTCTAATCCATCCTGAGTTTATTCTTGCATATGGCATAAGAAGGTGGTCCAGCTTCATTTTTTTTTTTTTTTTTGCATGTATCTGTACAAGTTTCCCAGCATCATTTATTGAATAGACTGTCTTTACCTCAATGTAAATTCTTGCTTCCTTTGTCATAGATTTAATGACCATATAGACATGAGTTTATTTCTGGATTCTCTATTCTCTTCCATTTTTCTATTGTCTGTTTTTATGCCAATATCATGTTGTTTTGATAACTATGGTCTTGCAGTATAATTTGATATCAGGTAGTGTGATAACTCCATCTTTGTTCTTTTTTCTCAGGATTGGCATGGTCATTCAGGGTTTTTTATGGTTCCATATAAATTTTAGGATTATTTGTTCTAATTCTATGAAAAATGCCATTGGCATTTTGATAGGGATTGCACTGAAGTTATAGATTGCTTTGGTAGTATGAACATTTTAACTATATTAATTCTTCCTATCCATGAGCATGGTATATATTTCCATTTATTTGTATCTTCTTTGATTTATCTCTTCAATATCTTACAGTTTTCTAGTACAGGCCTTTTACTTCATTAAGTTTATTCCTAAGTATTTTATTTTTTTTGATGTAATTGTAAATGAGATTGTTCTCTTAATTTCTCTTTCTGATAGTTTGCTATGGGTATATAAAAACACAACCGATTTCTGAATATTAATTTTGTATCCTGCTACTTGACTAAATTCATTAATCAGTTCTAATAGTTTTTTGATGGAATCTTTTGGATTCTCTATATATAATATCATGTCATCTGCAAATAATGACAATTTTACCTCTTCCTTCCCATTTCTACGCCTTTTATTTCTTTTTCTTGTCTGATTGCTCTGGCTAGAATTTCCAGTTGTATGTTGAATAAAAGTGGTGAAAGTGGACATCATTATCTTGCTCCTGATCTTAAGGGGAATGCTTTTAGTTTTTTTCCATTGAGTATAATATTAGTTGTAGGTTTGTCATATATGGCCTTTATTATGTTGAGATATATTCCCTCTATCACCACTCTGCTGAGAGTTGTTATAATAAATGGATGCTGGATTCTGTCAAATGCTTTTTCTGTATCAATTGATATGACCATATGATTTTTATTTTTCATTTTGTTTATTTGGTGTATCACATTAATTTATTTGTGAATATTGAACCAATCTTGCATACCAGGAATGAATCCCACTTGGTCATGGTGTATGATCTTTTTAACATATTGCTGGATTTGGTTTGCTAATATTTTGTTGAGGACTTTTGCATCTATGTTCTTTAGGGATATTGGCCTATCGTTTTCTTTTTTTTTTTTTTTGTAAAGTCTTTGTCTGGTTTTGGAATTAGGCTAATGGTGGCCTTGTAAAATGAGCATGGGAGATTTCTCTCCTCTTGGGTTTTTTGGAATAGTCTGAGGAGAATAGGTGTATATCTTTTTTGAATGTTTAGCAAAATGCACCTGTGAAGTCATCTGGTCCAGAACTTTTGCTTGTTAGGAGCTTGTTAATTACTGATTTGATATCATGGTAGTAATTAGTCTTTCCAGATTTTCTGTTTCTTCCTGATTCAGCCTGGGGAGATTGTATGCTTCTAGGAATTTATCCTTTATTTCCAGATTGTCCAATTTGCTGGCACATAGTTTGTTCATAGTATTTTCCTAATTTTTTTTTTCTTTTTTTTTTTGTATTTCTGTGATATCTGTTGTCACTTCTCTTTCATTTCTGATTTTATTTATTTGGGTCGTCTCTTTTTTTCTGGATGAGTCTGGTTAAAAGTTTGTCAATTTTGTTTATCTTTTCAAAAAACCAGCTCTTGGTTTAATTGATATTTCATATTGTATTTTTAGTCTCTATTTTGTTTATTTCTGCTCTGATCTTTATTATTTCATTCCTTGTACTAATTTTGGGCTTTGTTTGCTGTTTTTTTATCTAGTTTCCTTAGGTATAGGGTTAGACTGAGATTTTTCTTATTTCTTTAGGTAGACCTGCATTGCTATGAATTTCCCTCTTAGGACTGCTTTCACTGTGTCCCATAGTTTTGGGGTTGTTGTGTTTTCATTTTCGCTTGTCCCAAGGTATCTTTTGATTCCTTCTTGATCTCATTGTTGACCTATTCATTATTTAGTAGCATGTTATTTAGCCTCCATGTGTTTGTGTTTTTTAGGGTTTTTTTTCTTGTTATTGATTTCTAGTTTCATACCATTGTAGTCAGAGAAGATGCTTGATATAATTTCAATCTTAAATTTATAGAGACTTATTTTGTGGCCTAACATGTGCCCTGGAAAATGTTCGATGTGCACTTGAAAAGAATGTATACTCTGCTGCTTTGGGGTGAAATGCTCTAAAAATATCAATTAAATCCATCTGGCCTACTGTGTAATTTAAGGCTGATGTTTCCATGTTGATTTTCTGTCCAGAAGATCTGTCCATTGGTGTCAGTAGGGTGTTAAAGTCCCCTATTATGATTGTGTTACTGTTGATCTTTGCCTTTTTGTCAGTCAATATTTGCTTTATATGTTTAGGTGCTCCTATGTTGGGTACATAAATGTTTACTAGGGTGATATCCTCTTGTTGGATTAATCCCTTTATTATTATGTAATGTCCTTGTTTGTCTCATTATAGTATTCATTTTAAAGTCTATTTTGTGCAATATAAATATGGCTACACCAATTTTTTTTCTCATTTCCATATGCATTAAAAACATCTTTTTTTCATCCCTTTACTTTCAGTCTGTGTGTGTCTTTCAATCTGAGGTTGGTCTCTTGTGGACAGCATATGCATGGGTCTTGTTTTCTTATCCATTCAGCTACCCTATGTATTTTGATTGGAATGTTTAATCCATTCAAGTAAAAGTGATTATTGGTAGGCACATAGTCATTGGTATTTTTTATTATTCATGTTTTTTATCTTCGTTTGTTTGTTTTCTCCTTTATTCTGCTTAAGGAAATCCTTTTAACATTTCTTGTGATACTGGCATTGTGGTAATGAGTTCCTTTTTCTTCTCTGGGAAGCTGTTTATCTCGCCTTCAATTTTAAGTAATAGCTTTGCGGGGTAGAATAGTTTTGGTTGTAGGCTTTTGTTTTACATTACTTTGAATATTTCCTATCACTCCCTTCTGGCCTGCTAAGTTCCTGTTGGGAAATCTGCTGATAATCTTATGACAGCTCCCTTGTAAGTAACTACTTGTCTTTCTCTTGCTGCCTTTAAGATTCTTTCTTTGTTTTTAATCTTTGCCATTTTAAATATGATGTGTCTTGGTGTGAGCCTGTTTGGGTTCATCTTGTTTGAGACTCTCTGCACTTCCTGGACTTGTATGTCTATTTCTTTGCCAGGTTAGGGAAGTTTTCAGTCATTATTCTTCAATTAGGTTCTTGATCTTTTGCTCCCTCTCTTCTCCTTCTGGTACTCCTATGATGTGAATGTTGTCATGCTTAATTTTGTTCCACAGATCCATAAAACTTAATTCGTTTTTTAAAAATTATGTTTTCTTTTTTTTCAGATTGGGTGTTTTCTGCTACCTTGTCTTCTAAATTACTGATTCAATGCTCTGCTTCATCTAATCTGTTGTTGATTCCTTTTGGTGTAGTCTTCATTTCAGTTATTGCATTGTTGTTGAGAGTGCCCTTTGTGATGCTGCTTAGGTGGGCAGGGCAGGGTACCAGGGAGTCACAAGGTTTAGCCAGTGGTTTTCACAAAGTTAATGCAAATTCAGTTTTTACACCAGTTCCTGGCCTGTGACCACTTTGCAAAGCACCCTGAGAACATCGTAGCAGCCACTACTTGCCTTGGGATCACAAATCTCAGAAAGCCACCCAAGAGACGCTGTGGCACAGGTTTTGGGTCACAGCCTAACACGAAAATTTCCCCAGGATGCTGTGGTCCATCCACTGCTGTAAAAGGCTTGTGGGGCAGGGCCGGCCACACAGGTGCTGGGAGTGACCCTGTCAATGCAGCTAGGTGGGCAGGGTGGGGTTCCAGGGAGCTGGTGGGTTTTACAAAGTTAATGCAGTTGTGGTTGTTACCACTTTGCAAAAATGCCCTGAGAACACCACAGCCAGCCACTGCTTACCTTAGGCCCGCAGATCCCTGAGAATGGCCTAAGAGAGGCTGTGGCACAGGTTTTGGGTCACTGTCCACCACCAAAAGTTCCTCTTTCAGCAGCCCAAAGCGGACTTCCAGAAATGCTTCATAAAGTGGCAAGGAAAATGGCATAAGTGTGTTCGAGGCGAGGGGAAGTATTTTGAGGGAGATTAATGAGAATGTATCTTTTACTGTAAAACATTTTTTTAGATTTCAACATTCACCGCATTTTTAAATCATACCTCGTATAAATAACATCGATACCTAAGGGGATAAGGGAACTTGAAAATATTTTACTATATGTTGACCAGAGGACCTTCTCTACTACTGAGGGCTTAAGAGATGCCAAGCTACTGACCTATCTAGAGAGAGAAAAACCAAAGAATAGAAAGAAAAATCCTGATTTGAGAGAACTAACATATTAATACATATGAAATTATATACCTTAATATACTATACATATAGTACATTATATATACTATTATATACTATATGTATATAGTATATATATATATGCAGCAAATCTAATTGTGTGCTTCAAATGACAGTGGGGTTATTTGGGAAAGGAGATACTAAGTAGTGATGCTATTTTATTCCATAGGAAGACATTGAAACCTTCATTTTATAAAGATACATAAATTGAAAATATTTTATATGTTGACATAAATTTCTACTGCTATGATATGCTAGTTTTTAATAATGCAGGCCTTTTGAAGGAAAAAGTAGTATGAGGAACTTAATTTCATCCAAGATTGGTTAAAAAAAGAACAGAACGTTGTGATTTTGGAAGGAAAGGGATAAAGAAGCACTCTCCCACTATAGTCAAACTGTTTCATACTTATTTTTAAATGCCAAAGGACTATTATTAAAATTTCCCATTCCTAATGGAAAATTTGATTAGTGTTCGTTATTGAATGCTGATTTTTTACAAGGCCCTAGTACACACTGTGGAGGCAGAGATTAATAAAACATGTCCTTGACTTTAAGGAACGCAGAATCTATCTGGTGGCAACAGATCTGTTATCTAAGTATAATGAAAGTCAAAATAAAAGGTACTAAAGAGGTGCAAACAACTCACAGTGGGATTAAAACAGGTGGAGCAATCAAGCAGATTCCCAGCTCTCAGGACACTGTTTCTCTGAAAGCAGAGCTGCTCCTCCTAGGTTTTTCCAGAGGGTTAAAGGAGAAATACTACCTGTATGGGGTGCAAGTACAGATTGGAGGTCCAGAACCTCCTCATAAAGGCTTTCAAACAAACCACCTGTTTAAACCTGTATCCACCCCGCCCCCATCACCCTCCACTCTGGGGGTTCCTGGTGGAGTCAACTCCTGAGCCTTAATGAGGTTCTTCTGCAGTCAGAGAACTTCTAGATGGGCTCCCTTTGCAGGCACTTGGGCTTGTCCTCCTTTTGTTCTTCTGTGGCACCTGCCATTCTTCTATCCATTCCATGTCCTGACAGGTTGTGGATTGGGGTTCAGATGTTTCCTCGCTTTAATGAACAAGTCTCTGTTTGTTCTTCCTTGGATGATTTTAAATTACTTAATTCTTTCATCTTAAAACCTGCCTTGATTACGTGACCACTACAAATTCATAACTAAGTTGACATTAAGAAAATAATTAATGATAGAGTGAAAAATTTTAAACTCAAGCTATAAAAGGAAATCTTTTATAGAGACATTTTGAATAATATGGCATGGAGGGTAGGAGAAGAGGCTTTGTGGTTTAGGAACACAGATAGAAGCGTCACAGTATTCCCCAAATCATCTGAAGGAGGCCACGCCCACTCTGCTGGAAGTAAAGTACAAGCAAAAGGCACCAATAATTCAAACCTTCACAAATATGGTGAACTCTTCCACTTTCTCATTGGCTAGCATCAACTTCTTCTGTGCGCTTCCTAGGGCCTGCTCACTTTGCAATGCCAATCCTTGAAGATGCTTGGATGCTGCTGTTTCAATTTCTGCCATTGCAGATTCAGTCTCATTGATTTTTGATACTAGGAGAGAAAGCTTGAGATCCTGCAGAAGACCAATAGTCATAGAACAAAAATATTTCCTAAACAGATTTAGAAGAGTTAGTTATACATGTCAGATAAAGAAAGGGTTTCATGACTCTCTCTATATATGTATTTATTTTTACTTGGGTAAAATTGATGGTGGTTTTTCTGGAGCACATATTCTTACATGTTTATCATCAAAATTAGTTCATGTTTTTAAAAAATTGCAAGTCATTAAAGACATAGTAGCTATTTCAGAGCAAAAGAGCTCAAATACCAAATGAAAATATTTGATTAGTTTTATAAGTTTAGGTGGACCTAAAAAATTTATATCTACTTGTGGCAGTTTAACAATAGTTTTCATACATAAGAAATTATCAAGACACAACATCTGTTCCTTTAATATAGCACTACCTCTAATGCTAAACAAGTTCTTAGTGTTTCATGTAGAGATAAAAAGCGTTCTTTGCAGTTATCTGAAACATTTAAGTACCTTATAACAGTTTTGGGGAGAAAAAAATTACAACTTTAAAAATAAAAAAGACATTGTTATATTCTCTCTCTAAGATGAAGTGTCCTAAAAGCATACCTTTTTTTCTAATTCCTCTTTAGTTTTCTGATACATCTGTTCATACTGAGACTTCTCTTTATGGGCGACACTAAGTCTTTGCTTTAGTGAATCAATTGATACCTTTTTATTGAGACACTCTTCAGTTAATGTCTTCACCTACAGTGAAAGCATAAAGGTAATTATTGGTAAAGACATTCGAGTAGTATACTGTATTTGTTTAAACAGAAACCAAATGAATACATTAAGAAATCTAATTCGATTTATTTCCTCATAAATGATGTCAATTTCAAGAACAAGTAAAAATATTATGATGAGACTAACAGTTCTTCAATCAACAGCAAAACCAAAACTTGCACAAAACAAAGTATGAATACTGGTGTGTGTCTCTCACCTAATAATACAACATTAATTTTAACTAATTAATTTTAAGCTCTCTCTAGAGTAGGCAACATTTAGTGAATGCCAAAGCATAAGCTGCTTTATGAGTTGTGCAAACGGCATCTTTTAAAAAAAATCCCTTAGTCAGCAAGTTGCTGATTTCTACTTTGGAGTCAGATATTATACAACTACTTTATTTTATTATATATTTTTATCTTTCCATTACATTTGACATTCAATATTATATTAATTTCAGGTGTACAGCATACTGGTTAGACACTTATATAATTTAGGAAGTCTTCCTAAGTACACCAAATTATGTGTATACAAGGAAAAGTATAGCTTAAAAACATGTGGCAATAAACTTTTTAAAAACTTTTCAAAGTTATTGGTTACTCATTTTTTTCATTTAAAATCATATGCTTGATTCTATCATTAAAGTTATAGTTAAAATAAAACAAAATGCTGAATAAAGCGGAATTCTGTACCCCAGAAATATTCAGGATTTAAAAAATTAAACTTCATTATCTTCTCACGGTATGTTTACAAATATAAAAAGAATGTGTGCTATATTATGTATGAGATTTTGGAGTCTTGAATTTGAAAACAAATACTGTATTTTCAGAGCAAATAATATAATTATGTAATAGTACCCATATAATCTATGAATATTTTCAATAATTTTATTAAGATTGAATTTTTTTTTTAGAGTCAGGGAACATAAAAATTGATACCTTTTTTTCAAGATTTTCTAACATTTCATTAATACTCTCATTACTTTCCGAATTTACTTTCTGTCGAAATTTCAAATCCTCTATCAAATGTCTTTTCATGGTTATATCTCTCTCCATTCGAGACATCCTTTAAATTGAAAAAAGGCATTTTATCAAAAGTGATGTTAATAGAATATACTTTAACAGTGATGATATCTTATATATTATCTCATGTCATACCTACTGTTAATTTTTAAATGCTGTCTGATATTAATGAAATTGCAAATTAATAAAATATTTGCATGGGATAAATATTATTCTATTAATATTTTGAATACTAGTAAAATCTATAATCCAATTGTGGCTTGTTAATTATAGTATTATATATGCATTAAAACAAAAAACTGAGAAAGATTAATTAAATTTATGAAGTCAAAATTATTATATTTAAGTTACATTCTTGCATTGCTAAGAAAAATCAAAGTGATATTTAGAAATCATCAAAAAGCGTAACACTGGTAAGAAATAATTCTATACTTTACTAAACAAAAGTAAAATCTTCTAATATCATGTAAAGACACTAAAATTTGGTATGATATCTTCTACTTTAATGTGATATGAGACTGAACTGTCTTATTTGGCTTAAGTTGATAACACGTTAAGTATAAAATGGTAGATGCAGTGACAACTACTACTATTACTACTATAATAAGAACAATAGCCTACACTTATTGAGTACTTATATGCTATCCACGTTATAAGTGCTTTATGTGTATAACTTATTTAATCCTCATAAGAACTTTATGAGTTAATACTATTAAATGGAGGTACAGAGTTAACAAGTAGAACAGCCAGAATTTGAAGAACATTTCTCTAGAGCCCTCACAGTTAAACAATAAGCAAGACTGCCTCTTAATAGATAAATAGACTTCAAGATATTCTGTTTAAAAATTAACTAACCTTTTTGTCTAATAATTTTATCTATTAATATCACTTTTAAGTGATATTAATGTATAACATGGTACAGTATACATGTATGTGAAATATATATTAAATTATCAATGACAGACTGGAATTCGATCTGAACATGTTACGACCTCTAAGCTCTAGTATATTTACAAAAGATATAGAAAGAAAATCATTTTGAGTTTGTGAGACAGAACATTCTAAACCCTTTTTTGTTAACAAACACATAAAATATACATTTTCATACCCCAAACAAACAACACTTTGCCTTTTTTCCACCTTAGCTTCATAAGCTTAGGCATTAAATCCAATATAAAGATCAATATACAAATGTATCTTTGTTCAAAAACTACCACATTCTAAAGTTTTTTGTTCATAGGCTTTAGGCAATTAATTGATATTTATTCAAAATTAAATATGTTTAAGGAAAAAAAGCTAACTTTAAATATCCTTACTGTAATTAAAAAATAGTTACTGTATTGCCATCTACTACACTATATATAATATTCCTTAAATTTTCATCTTAAGTAGGCTTAAACATGAACTAAGGAAGGAAAACTGTTAATTTTTAACATATTGGTATTGTTTCTTGAGGTGCAACGTTTAATCGAGTTAACTGCCACTAGGGGGCACCAAATACAGTGGATAAAAATATGAGGAACATACTTTTCATGCACTTCCTTTATGTGTTCTTCTTTCGCTAGGAGTTCAAATTTCAGAGATTTCACGTTCGATGACTGTTTAGTGAGTTCATTAGTTGCATTCTAGATTAAAAATACACATAAATTCAAGTACACCTTTCAATTTTGTTCTAAAGCAGCATAAAAATAAATGCCATTTTCATTTAATACTACACTTGCAATAATTATAGTTATAATTAAAATGAACATATATTTTCAAATGTTCTATTTGATATGTTCTAGTATAAATACTATGGTATACTAAAGTTCTTATATAACATGCCAAAAATCATAGAGGTACACAATCATATAGCAATTGCAAAGCATACACACCCACAATACATTTACGGGGAGGTAGGGATTGTCTTTTTTGAATGTAAATGTGCATGTGATTAATTACATATTTTAATGGTTTAATAAGATCACTTAAAACCAATGTTGGATTTACTAGAACTTAGACTCAGTATGGTCACAAATGCTTTGCTATTCTTCTCATTAAGAGGTGGCATCTATCTCCCACCCCTTTGAATCTGGACTGGCCTGTGATTTGCTTTGACCAAAAGAATGTGGCAGAAATGAAACTGTGCAAGTATCAGATAGTGGGCCTAAAGCTTTGTAGCTTGCTTCTTGAAATGTTGCCCTGGGTTAACCTTCCATGGAATACAGAGGAAAGGTCATTTGGAGGTGTACTGAGGTACCCCAGCTGACAGCCAGTTGACTAGTTGCCAGACCTGTGAGTGAGGCTATTTTGGAACTTGTGGGCCAGGTAAATCCTTGGTTTAGAAGAATGCAGGCATAGGAAAGAACCCAGAAGACAGACGCAAAAGAACTGCCCAGTCAATGAGCTGAATGATAAAAAAATAAATAAATTGCTGTTGTTTTAAGCCACTACATATTTGGATAATTTGTTAGACAGTAATAGATAACTGACAGAGAACCTTATGAATACTAAATTCTTCACTACTTGAACTCATTAATAATACTACTTATTAAAGTATTTATACATAATTATTAGTTTTTCAAAGCAGAACAGCTTCATGGTATTTGTTGTCTACACAGCCTATAGGAGTGAGAGGCAGTGACTAGAGTGTTAGAACCCCTAACTTTAAATTTTGACTCAATTTCCAAGTAAACATGTAATCTGAGAAATCACTTAGGTTTTTGATATTGTGATTTTTCCACCTACAAGACACTATGAATATACTGGAGGGTGGGAGGCAACAACAATGTATACTAAAGTTCTTATATAACATGCAAAAAAAAAAAAGTGGATGCTCTGGTTAACGTTGCTCAAGCAGCAGTTCACCGTAATCAGAAGTGTCTGGACGCTGATGGTAACCACTTTGAGCACCTCTTGTAATTGCAGAAGTCAAATGTGACTTGTATTCATCTTTTGTTATCGGTATATATTGAATATTACAAGGTTAATAGTTTTCCTTTCTTAAAATGTGTGTACTTTTTTCCGCACCCTCTGTACATTCACTTGATAAATTTGAAAGTATTAAATTAATATAAATATTATAAAATATGATAGCTTTAAAAATATTTCTAGTTATTTTACTAATCTTTCTAGTAACTACAATAGTTTCTGTTAGAACTATTCTGAGGCTTGAGTGACTCATACTAAAATCATGTAAGTCTGAAAAGATGAAACCATTAATCACACAATGTAAATATAAGTCAAATTCATTCAACAGACTCTAAATATCTCACTGGTATAGCATATATAAATAAAAAAATTTGAAATAATTTTACAGTCAACCCCCTGAATCATGAGAGATAATTTATTGCTACTATTTTAATTTTTACATTAAATATATTAATTTTCTTAAAAACACAAGGCTACTTTAACATGGCAACTGTACTGAATATTAAAAGTTTTGATTAAATATTTATGCTATGCAATCTAAATTTCCACCATATTTTACATGTTTACAGTGATGAATAGTGTCTTCTTTCTAGCACTGACAGAATAAGATGTTCCACACTAGTGAATTTACCAGATAATTGATGCTTTTGCTTTAATCATTAATCTTAAATTCTTTCTGGAATGATTGCTCATCATTTAGAAATATGTACATCCATGATCACATTAAGCTAATAGTGATACTTTAGTGATATTATATTATAAACATTATTATATTAAGTCATATCACATATCTATTATATTATCACTATATCATTATATACTGATGCCTTTAATATTTATTATGATATAAATGGCTACTAATTCTTACTCTAAATGGTCCCAGACTTCTGTTTTTCTAATTTTGTATTTTTACATTAACATTTTCATGTTTTCTTCTTCTCTCTGACAATCTGTTGATCATAATTTCTTGCTTATGTCATTATCCCTGCCTAAAAACAGTCATCCTGTCCTTTAATATGCATACCTCTAATCTGCTGCTTTTGAAAGGTTTTTTGCTGAGAAGTTAAACAAACTTTAGAGTTGTATTTAAAATAAAAGACAACAGGCAGTAAATGAAGTCTGACAATGTCTTCAATGGAATAAATTAAGTGGATTTTAAGATAGTTGTTTGATACTTTTCTGTTTTGAGACTTAAGCCTTTTTTTAGGTGTCTCCAATGTTATAACTTTGACTTCCAGATAACTGAGGAATTACTGAATTATAATAAATAAAATAATGCCAGTTTGATACATACTTTTGCCAGAATCTGTAAATTTCATAGCTATTACATTTGATCTTTAAAGATCTTTATGAAATAGATAGAAAGGTGTCCCTGCTTTAAACTTTTGGAGAAGTTAAGTAATTTCCTCAGTCAGGTCCTACAAGAAGTTAGTGGACAAAGAGTGATCAAAACTTAGATCCTCTGCCTCTTTTGCATTTCCTACTATATAATACTTATCTGCAGCATGACTTAAAATCTGGAGTAAAACACGTATTTCAAAAAGATCACAATGGTAAGAATCCACCCTGGTTACAGCTTTCCCATTTAAGTTTATTAAATATATATTTTTAAATTTTCAAAGCGTAATGAGTAAGAGCATAGACTCTGGAGCCAGATGGCTTGAGTTCTGATCTTGGCTCTATCATGTAGTAGCTGTGTAGTCCTGGACAAGTAACTTATTCTCTCTGTCTCAGTTTTCTCCATGTAAAGTAGAAATAATGATAGAACTTATCTCACAGGGTTGCAATGAGGATTAAGTGAGTATCTGTAAAGGACTTAGAATCATCCTGGAAATAGATTCTATATAAAGGAACAGTAGTTTAAAAACTGCTATTCTTCCTATTAATTTACTGGGAAACTGGAAGAGAACATGGTATATATCCCAAAAGGAATGCTTTCAACAACTAGGAAGTCAAAGAATCACAAATATAAATTGGAGTACTATTCAATCCAGGTTGTATAAAGAACTACAGATTAAACTACATATACATAATTGATATATGTATATATCATTCACTGGAAGGAATTTATATGTCTCTAAATATGTTTTTACCTACCTATATAAAGTTGGGTACCTTGAGGAAACATGTCTAATATGGGTAAAAATGATACTGAAAATGCACATAAGCACTCTAATTACTGAATGAACCACATACATCTGAGAAGTACACCTAAGAATTTACATAGAAAAGTCTAATATTAATTGGATAAACTAAAACAAAATGTACGTAAACCTTTAATAGATTCAAATTTAACCAGTTTTTCTTAAGCATACAAACATCAACTAGAAAACAAGTTATTTCTTGGAAAATTATTACGCTAGCAATTTGATACCTGTTATTGGTTGAATTGTGTTTCCTCAAAATTCGTATGTTGAAGTCCTAACCCCCAGAACCTCAAAATGTGACTGTATTTGGATAGGGCCTCTAAAAAGGCAATTAAGGTAAAATGAGAGGGCCTTATTCCAACATGGCTGGTGTCCTTATAAGAAGAGGAGATTAGTACACAGACCACACAGAGTGAGAGACAACCACGTGAGGACACAGCAAGATGGCCATCCACAAGCCAAGGAGAAAGGCCTCAGAATAAACCAAACCTGCTGACACCTTGATCTTGCACTTCTGGAGTCCGAAACTATGGGAACATTAATTTCTATTATTTAAGCCACCCAGACTGTGGTATTTTGTTATGGCAGCCCTAGCAAACTAATCAAAACAGATATTCGTAGTAGCAGAGAGTATTATGTACTTAAAGGTACCTGGTCTTGTTGGATTGTTCCATATTAAAATACGAAACAAGATTAAAGTAAAAATTTATCCTTTTTGTCCCTATGCATCCTGGTCAGTGCTCTGGGATTCCAGGCTAGAAATGGACAATGTCACTTCAAACTTACATCAAGCGTGGTCTCAATTGCTTTAGGCATTCTCAGTCTCACCTTTGTGACTCACACATTCCTCCAAAGAGAGAGATTTATATGTGGGTAAAAGCTTACACCATGGGAAACCATAACGCAAGTAACTTGCAGATATTCATATGGGTTTATTATTATCAAAATTAGGTTACACCATTGGTAGTAAGTAAAATTAATAAAGTAAAATATAAATCAACTTAAAACTATTAACAATCAAAACAATTTTAGAAGTCAGATTAGACATTACTGGATCTAACATTGTTTTATTTTGGTGAAAAATAAAGTTATGTTAGGATCATGAAGATTTGATTATAAGAAGAATCACAGAATTATGAATTAAAGTATCTGAAGTAGGTAAGATCTAAGACTATCTCAATAGTTTAATCCTCTGTACAGAAACCGATACACTGAAGTGTTCTATTTATACATTTTATTCCACTTTTTCAGAAACAGAAACACAATTTAAGAGAAGAAACATGTGCCCAAGCCCATGCCACTATTTTTCTCACACTTTCATCATTTCTGTTATGTAAGGTATTTAAACTTATAACATGTAGTGGTTGAAGCAAGTTCTGCACGTGAATACTGTCTGAAGATGATGGTATTCAACACGCATCTAAATTAATGCCAGTGTGTACATGTATCATTAGTAAAGCAAATATTTTCAAGCAATGATATATTCATTTACTTTAAACTTTATCCTATCAATAAACACTCATGTAACGATATTATAATTGGAGAGTGCACGTATCGTATTTGAATTGAAAAAAGAAAAACAATCTATTTGATAATTCAATATTCTAATACCCTCTTAACAGTCACGGTTATTCCATTCCTAACATACTCTGTGCATTTCCTACCACAAATTTCTTTCTAGTGCCGCTCATTGTAGTGACAGTCCCATATACACTATCCTTTTAGCCTCCAATTAGCAACCCCCACTGAAGAAAATAAATATGTGAGGTATAAATTAGATTGTTTTAAGCAGTATGAAAATTAACTTTCCAAATAAAACTCACAAACCTGTTTCTGACAAGATAATTCTATTTAAACTAGAAGTCAGCCGTACTTTGTTGACAGTTTCACCTGCACTTAGATACAATTCTTTATAAGCAAATGGAACACTGTTTTTTTTGGTTTGTTTGTTTGTTTGTTTGCTTTTGTGTGTTTTTTTTGCCAGCGCCCCCAGAACACTGCTTTTTACTTTCACTCTCAGGTTTAAGATGCTGAAATCTATTAAACCAACCTACCTTTGCTCTGTACTTCTCCCTCCCCTCACTTCATTCCACCTTCTCCATCTCCGACCAACAACAACCAAATTGAAATAGTAGCAAATGTGTAGAGGGAAATATTCTATTTACGTCGACATATTACATGTTTGAAAGGAATTCTGTTCAGTGGAGGGAGGAAAGAGTAGTTGAGTGATGGAATAGAATGACAGTGTCCAGTCTCCATCATCTCCTAAGTTAGGATATCATGGTGTGTTGTCATTTTTTTCAGAGGCTAGTATTAGGAGTTACTAGATAAGAATCTACTAGGCTGAAATAAAATAGAAAGATGAGGTTGAATATAATATTAATAATTTTTGGATTATTTATACCATAAATGTACCTTTAATACAGGATTAAATTAGTATTGCTATAAACATGTCTTTAAGGATTCAGTAACTTAATATGTTTTCATCTTTAATAAAATGTATATTCACCTTTAGTTTACACTGCAATTGCTTCATTTCCAAATCCATGCTCCTTGAAGGACCAAATGATGTAACTTGTATCCGTGGAACTGTTACCCGGGAAACTTCTTCTCCCAAACTTGTAATTTCAGATGAGGATTCCAATTTCTTTAGTAAATCTTCTTTTTCTTTCCGAAGCTCAGCCAAATCCAAATTTAGCTTCTTTTTTTTTTTAAGAAAATAAATATAAATATATTAGAAAAATAATTACATTTAATCTAACAATTTTCAGCATAAAATTATACAGGTACAAAAATGCAAAAGAAAACAAGTGAAATTAATTATAAAAACTTTATAAAAATTATAACCTATATTATTTTTTTCTTAAGGTTGTAGGGCTTATAAAGGTTAAAATAAAATGGACCAGCTGTACTCAATAGCTTTTGGTTGGCTGGCCTTTCCTCATGATGTGCTGTTTCTTTGCCTTCACATGTATGTGGGTGAGCCAGAGATTCACATATTTGATAACCTTGACTTCAGGGCTGATGTACTTAACTGGTAAAAGCCAAGCTGGAGCAGGATGGGGTAACAGATGTTAGCTGTTTATTCCACTGGGTAGGTCTTACCACCCTACATAGCAGCCAAAATGCTTCTCATTTAGCAACATAAATGTTAAGTCCAATTAGCAGAAGAGGCTTATTAGAGATTTAGTTCAAATAAATAGCATGCAAACACATTTGCTCAGTCTTATGCACTTGATTGATAGTTGACAAGTCCTCTTTGTAATGTTGAGGTAGATTGCACTAAACTCCTTACATTTGAATTTTTAATAACATAAACATTTTACTAAATGACATGCCGGTAATTTTTTTATGAAACAACGTAAAAAAAAAAACTGTCTTAATGTTATCCCTTCTCACACCGATCTGTAGTCAGCAAAATGCCACCAAGCTGTAATGGCATAACAACTCAGAGCTCCTTCAGAAGATAACTGCACTACTATTTTATTATTCCAAAGAAGCTTATAATATGGTAGTTTAGCATAAGGAACAATTAGACAAAATGGTACTGAACTCTCTCAAAGGGGGGAAAAATCTGTCTTTGTTAAGAATTCTAATTAGAAACAGCAAAAGATATAGATAACATGTATAGTAATATAAACATGGGACATAATAAGTTAAGTATTAACACTGCATTTCAACATAACTTCTAGAAAGTATACAAATAAATCTATAATTGCATATGTATTTGTATATGCATTTGTACACTGTTAAATATGAATAATTCAGATTGGATTCAAAACTAGGGCTTGATATATTTTATATTAAACTATGTTTTAGTGAAATAAAAAGTATGTTTTGGTGAAAAAACTATTTCATTGGCTATATTTTAATTTATGATCTAAAAGCACGGCTCTACAGATTCTCAGGAATATTCATTCATGAATTTTCCCATGGGTTCCTAATACCTAATATCTAAAAGCAAATTCATAATTTCCTTAAAACTGAGAATCCTCCGTGTTATCATCCAAGCTTAACTCCATCTCTCTCCCTGTTTATTGCTTCTCTATGTCCAATCAATTGTCAAGTTCCATAAATTATGTAATGTTTTTCACTTTCATTCCCTTCTGCCACTTTCTTAATGAAGACTCTCATTATCCCACTGAGAACACTGTAATAACCTCCCTTCCTGCAACCTTTCCCTACTTTCAAGCCATCTTTTACACAACTTCCTAAAACAGTACGCCCTATTATTCCCTTACACAAAATCCCTTCAAGTTTCCTCACCCATATAGAATAAAGCTCAGATGTTGCTGGTTCTATTAAGGCTAAGATTTGCCTTCAATTTGTGTTTTCAGTCAGACATCACCTGAAGTCAAGCTTGCCTGCCATTCCCCAAACCCATCTGCCATTTCTACGTCAACGACTCTATAAACGGTATTTGTCTGCTGAATTCTCTCTCATGCTTAAAGAAAAGTTATTATTTCCACCTTTATAAAAAATACTGTGTTCTTGACACTTTTTCTTCAACAAAATAGCTTCTCCATTCTCTTAGTTCCCGTAGCACTGTGCCTATTCTTCAACCTTGAACCCTAGTACATCCTTGCGAGAGGACTGTGCCTTTACTTATGTATTCCCCATAGTATCTGCAAACAATGCCTTCTGTATAGTAAGAACCAAAAGAGAGGTTTCAGAAATTCAAGTGTCCCTATTCATAGAACAGATGGTGCTAAAAAGACACATATTGATTTCAGCTGGTATTTATAATCTTTCTATTGGTTTATCACTATATAAATTAAAACACAATTTTATTAGCAATGTAACATTATTAGTTTTTATTTAGGTCGTATGCCCTGGAGCATTTATCAATCCTGAAAGCTAATGCTCTGCATCTAAATCATAAGATTTTCGAGATTTTAATTTGGTACCACATAACTCACGGTTACAATTCTAGGTGGGTCTCGGGCAACTTTGATGCGGCTCATTTTTTCCCTTGAACAGCCCTGGTGGCTTCCCTCATATGACATTAGATTTCTGTCTATTTCTTCCACAGGGTTAGATCTGGATGCTATAAATATATCCTTCATTGAGGAAAGACCAAGCCAATAAATATACTTCCTTAAAAGACATGTATGTAGATTTTAACTTCAATTTAACACTATAAAATTTATTAAATTAAAAAACACACTGAAATTACAGAGACAGCAAATCAAATGACTCATAATATATTAAAATATAAATCATATTTTGATTAAACAGTACTTAAAATCTTCAATCTTTAAAACATATTTCTAATACTAGTTATACATCCCTCAAAATGCTACAGAGCACCTGTCAAAATAGAGGAAACAGGCCATCAATTTAGAATCCTTTGAGTACCCCTAAGAATTTTGGACAAATACTTATGGCTCTATTCCTGACTTCTCTCAGTTTAAGCATTCTATTTCTTATGTGAAAAATGCTATAGAGGGGACAAGAAGAATAAATAACTTCCTTTGTTTACACTTGGCTTGGCATGTGAGACTACTTCTGTGGCGATCCTGTTAGAAAAGGATTGTGCTATAAAATCTACCAATAAGTTCAGTTTACTTGTAAAATTGTCATTTTTTAAATCAGAAGCATGATTCCTATTTCTATATTATTACAATTCCATCTATAATCAAAGATTTTAAAATAAATATTTAAGTCATGCTATATTAAAATCATAAATGATAATAAAACACATAGAAGAGTCATAATTTCTGGATTCAAGTTTTGGGTCTATGCTTACTAGCTGAGTAGTGCTGAGCCAACATTTCACTTTCTTTCCTCACTTAAAAACAGAGATGATGCTGCTTACTTAACAAAGGTAATTTTGAGGGCAGAATTTTCTTAAAAATCTATGACATCACTTGGTGCATTTTAAATGTACAGCATTATTGTTAGCATTCTTATCTTGTGGTAAATGCTACCATATAGTCTGAGAGGTATCTTAAAGTCTGAGGAACTAGATTAATAAAAAGCCCTGTATATCTACCTCTAGCTCATCTCTATAGATACAAATATAGATGAAAGTCCTATAATTTCTCTCATGACTGAAACCTTACTTTGTGTTAAGTGAGAGTCATTTGTTTGATTTTTATTTAGGAACCCTACTAGGCCACAAGCCTGCTGAAGGCAGATGTATAACTGACTCTTTATATCCCAGCAGTGCAATCCATCCGCAATCTTTTAAAAGTGTATTTCAATTTAAAAGTTGACTTCAATGAGAATAAGTACTGAGATCTGTATTGATTGGTGTAGTCAATTATTCTAACCAAAGATTATAAAATAGAACTTAACATTATAAAAGTTTAAAACTAGACACTAGTTATTAATTATTTATTTAAAAATAACATTGAAGAAGCATACGTCTCTGAAAAGGAAAGAACCCTCTAAGGAACTGTATGAAGAAACAAGATATATTGGAGAAGTCATTCTGCAAGAATGAGCACAGTGGTAGGAAGAATTCTTGGATTAACCCCACTGACCTATGTCCTTGTATAATAACTTCCCCTTGTATGTGGATGGGACCCAAGAATCCGATGGGGTATCACTCCCATAATTACATTATTACAATTATGTTATAAGCAAAAAGAATTCTGTAGATGCCAATTATGGCCCCTCTTCACATGACTTTGATTTAATCAAAAGCACGATTATTTTCTGGTCCTGACCTAATCAGGTGGGTCCTTTAAAAGAAGGCCAGGGGCTCTCTCTCTGAGTTCAGAGAGATTCTCCTGCAAGTCTTAAAAAAGTAACTTGCCATGTTGGGAAAGGACTATGGTGGGGGCTATAAGTCAAGGATCTAAGGAAGGCCTCAGGAGCTGAGAAGGGTCCTTGACCAGGAGCGAGCAAGAAAATGGGGACCTCAGTCCTACCAACGAACTGAATCTTTCCAATAAACACAGGAGCTGGGAAGAAAAGCCTGAGCTCCAGAAAGGAAGGCAGCCTGGCTGACACAGTGATTGCAGCCTTGTGATACTCTGAGCAGAGGACTCCACTAGGCTGTGCCAGCCTCCTGACCCACGGAAACTGTGAGGTAATGAATGTGTAGGTTGTTTCTAGGTTGATAAATGTGTGGTAATTTGTTATGTAGCAAGGAAAACTAATATAAGTCCCAATTTAAAAAAATCAACCCCTTTCTTAAAGCTATACCTTGTTCTCTTATTGCCACCCTGCCCCACCTTGAGCAAGCCTCCTAAACCCCAGTGTATAGTTTATATAATATTCTGACTCTGGTTTAATTTTCTATTACTTATCCATATTTGTGTTAATTTTATTTCTTCAACTGCTTTTTTAAAATTGTTCCACTTTCTATGCTAGAAATAGAAATTGCCTCTACCAAATCTGCATTTTGTAGTTTAATTGCCAAGCAAACAACCTCCAGCCAGAAACTTCCTTTTGCTGCTCTCAGTAGTAACTGTGGAATCCCATAAACAGGGTAAATAAGCCTCCCTGAAATACTCTCCTTTGTTCTCTTACATGGGAGTTCATTCGTGAACTTCTTTTATTCTGGGCCCCAACTTAACATTTTCTGGAAGATCCTGATAAAGAATAAATATCTAGATTCAGAAACTGACTCAATATCATTCATTCTTTTTAATGCATACCATGTAGTGGGAACTGTACTAACTCTGCATTTTCAATGACAAATAAAAAAGTTATAATCCTTGCCTTTTGGTAGCTACCAGTCTATAACCTAGAAATATATAATAAACTGCAGTAAGTGCTCTGAAGAAATAAAACGGAGGTAAAGGAACCGCTGCTGCCTTCAAATCCTCCTTCCATATATTCTTCCTGATTTGTTTTGTCAAACGTTTCCTAGAAGCTAGGTAGAATATAAAAGGCCACAGCTGGATCTACAACCACCCTGCTTTCCAATTGTTGTTCTAGAGAAAGTATCACACAACACTAGTGAGTAAACCGAGGCCAGTCCTACGGAGATGGAGAATCGCTTCTCCAGCAGGGAGCCTCGGTAAACATGTCAATGTTCAAGAATAAATTATCAGAAAAAATAAAACAGGACCCATGGAAATTATTCTTCAGCCCAAGTGAAAGGAAGTAAAAGGCTTCTGTGAAAAGAAATGAAAGCCTTAGAAAAAAATTAAATCTAGAAGAATAATTTCCCTAATCACCCCCCAAAGAATATATTTTTAGATACTTTCTGATCTTGATGTCTCCTAAGTATAAAATATTCAACATCTGCCTATTCTACAGAGATGATGCTGGTTCTGGCACATGTAATCAAAATGCTTTTGAGTATTCAACTAGGATAGGAGCAGTGCTCCAAGGGAAAGGAAGATGTGGTATAGCGCCCCCCCCTCTATTAAAAGACTGATTCCCACCTAACATTTTTTTCTGAATAGTAACAACAATACAGTATTGAAGATACTCTTCAGTTTTCCTCATATGTTTTCACCACTGGATTAGAAATTTAAAGTAATGGACCACTTAAAACACTTGGAAAACATTTTTAGTTGGGGCAGTGGGATCTGAAAAAGTAGACACCTGGAAATTCTAGAAAATCCAGCTAATTGTGAGGTTGAATGTCAGGGTCACAGACGTAAGGTTCCTGGGAAGTCTATGGAGGAAATAGTTAGTGGCAGAAGGATGCTTTCCAGTCCATGCAGGGGCAAAGGTTAGATGTCAAATGTTGGAAAAGGTCAATCAGTAACCAGAGTAAGAAGTGAGGGTCAGTTCCCATCTATAACAATAGTGGAGTCTGTTATTTTTCTTTTGCTTTTTGAAACCCAAAGGCTTTGACAGGCAAAGTACGGAAAAGCAATTATTAAGTGGGAATAGTCTGTTTCCAATTACTTCCCCCAAATCTTTAATATTGAATTCTGCATAGGACTGAGAATATTGGATGAGGTTATTTCATGTTGAATACATAAATAAGTTCATTTATACCTCACAATCAGATTATGCTGGTTCACACTTATGTAGAGGCAACGATTTTTAAACCTCGTAGTTGTGATTTAAAAAAATGATAACGTCATAATTTTGTTACCAGAATTAAAGCAAAAAAGACTAGAGAGAAAATTCTAGTTGAACAATATCTATGTAAATTCTATAGGCAAGAACCTCCTAAAAGTCACCATGATCTTAATGATATTTCTCCCTCCTGTGAATAGAATCAATATTCTTTCATTGGGAATATTATTCTTTTACAAGGAATAAAATTAAAAGAAATAAAATTCTTTATGTTGTACATGTATAAAACTAAAAGACATTTAATTAAAATATCATATGAGTTACAAAGAAAATTACATGGGTTTCTAGGTCACTAGCAGAATACTTTCCATACAAGTACTTATCTACAAAGATAAATGGTTCAGATTAATAACTCTTTCAAGTTAGTAACACATGTTTTAAATTTAAAGCATGAGTTTTCCTTTGTTATGATACGTGAGATCTTCAAGAGAAAGAATTAAAAATTAAAAACCACCAACCAAAAAATGAACAAAGATCTTAGGCAGAGATAAAATTATTTATGTAACAAAATATCTTATGAAAAATACACTGAGTTACTACATCACTCATTTATAAGCCATTTTCTGACAAATGCAGTTATTAAAAGCCTACAGTATGTTTCACAAAATGTCAAGCAAATGAAGGTAAGATAGAGGACTTTTCACCAATGCTTTTGCTAGTAGTTAAGACTTCAGTAGCCTTTAGAGACCATTAAGTACCCTTTGGCTAATTGGCCAATGGTAGATTAATCCTCTTTTTATTCTAGCAGCACTATTTTAACACCCTTTATACTCTGTCAGTATAGTGTCTGAATGACAAAATAATATTGTGCATGAATAATAAGAAGAAAAGTTAAATTAACATTTCATGTTTCACATGCCATACCTATGTGTCAGAAGAACTTTCTTTTTAAGTCACTGACATTCAACTTTTTTAAACAATCTCATGTTGACATCTTATTGAGGTAAATCTGCCTAATTACTGCTAATTGCCTATCAAGAAAAAAACTCTATTCATGAAGTGCAGTTGTCTAGTACAAACGAACCCAGCTCCAGGGTGCATATTAAAGACAAAGCATGACACTTAAGGTACCACTTTGTTATAAGGTCATACTAAATATGGTTTGCAATTAACAAACCGGTTTTTTTTTATGGTACTGAAAATGCCAATCTGTCTTGATGCGTTCAAATTAGATTCTGTCAAAGAAATATGGATATGAGATACGCTACTCTCAGTAACATTTACAAGGAGCAAAATTAATGCAATGCCCTTACACTTCTTAAATGTAAGTTCTAGGTAATGCCCAATTAAATAATTATTTTGTAAATATGTTTGAATATGATTTCTCAAAATGAAAATCAACACTATTATTTAAAATATCAAGTTGTGTAAAACAGTTTACTAACACTTTAAATTGTCAAAACAGCCCCAGATACTGAAAATATTTAACATGTATCTTTTAATTTGTTTTAATGGTTTTAACAGTACAGGCTTTTATAGTAAATATTAATCTATGTGATATTAGCAATATAGCGTGTTTCAAAATAATCTGAATAATTAAACTAATGAATATTTAACTTAACTGGACTAAATCAAACCACATCACTTAAACTTCTGTCCTCGCAACTATGGAAAAAGAATTAGTAAAAATGCATTACATATGAAGTTCGGAAAATTAACTAATACAACTGACTTTCAAGTATTCATGGAAGAACAATATTTGATATATTCATAGCAAGAAGAGCTCAAATGCAGGTTCGTGGTTATTTCAAATCGTCTATTCTATTTATGAAAATAAAAGTTCCCTTGAAACTTACATACCAAATACTAAATACAGAGACAGATATTCAGAATCAAAAGTACATCCAGAATAATTCATCATCATCACTACCATAAGAATTTCTCAATGTTCATATGATAATGATAATATTATCAGTTCAGTTTCAGCCCTCTTAGACATTTGATCTACATTAAGTCATTCTTACTAATGATCATAAAAAGTTACAACACATTCCCATTGATTCCCTTCCCCAAAAGGAATGAGAGAGGATGGCAGTGTCATCTGATATCCCAAAGCAGAAACTGAGCAATGGCTTTCTAAAACCTCTCTTTTTCACTCTTCTTCAGTTAATCAATATAGAAATATCTAGTCCTCATATGTATCGTGTACAGATATCCTCTTTAATTGTATTCTTCCTCTGTCTTTTTTGTCAATTTTTTTTCCCAATCACTTAAGCTTTATGGGGACAGGAGGAAAAGCATCCACCCTAATTGAACTACTCAAACAACGGAAAATAAATAAATAAATAAACAAATAAATAAACAAACAAATAGACATTCCAAAATCATCAAAAATAATAGTTGGTGTTTCAGGGTGATATCAATACTACATCTGTATCTAAGTAAAGAACAGCCATAACATGTCAAGTGAAGCCATAGATAGGGATTGAGTTATCAGGAACAAAGGCTACCTAACTCCAGGATCTGCAGAACTCTCATGAAGGCTACCTCATTCTCCTCTAATTAAACTTGGTGTTTCTAAGCAACAGATTTCAAAACTTTTAGCTGATTGTTTTTCCATTCTAGTGGGGTGATATTACTTCTTATTGTACTATATTTTATTGCACAAAAAGGTCTTTGTGTACTGGTCTTAGGAAATTATCTCACATATAATATTGTTACTAAATGGAAGTGAGAGTCCAGACAATTAAAAATTGCTCGTAATACTTAATTCTTATATAGACTTCAAAAGAAAGGTATTGATTTTCCTTAAAATAATTGTTGCAGTCTAAAAATTTATAATAGACTATGATATATTTCTGTAACTCATATTTTTATAAGATAAAGCATTTTTGACTAATAAGCCTCTAAAAAGCATGTATATGAACATTAAATTTATTTAAATTATATTGGAATCGATTTATAGGAATAATACATTATCATGTTAATATAAAATATTACCAACTTTTGGGTAATAAATCCAAAGGCTGAAGGTAATCATTTCTAGCTCCAACTTTAAATATTTAAAATAATAAAATGACATATGTTTTTAAGTATGTACTAAATATAAGTAGCATCTTAATACTTAGAAATGGAAACATTATACTGATAAGGTCAATTGTTAATTCTACGTCTTTCCTCAGGTGTACTACATGTAAGGTCTGTAAGCAAATTACTTGAATAAAAGCCAGTTGGGGAATTTTTAAACATCATACAACTCATTACAAATTTAACAGCAGCAATACTAAATCTTCATGTGAGGTTTATTAAATTTGTTATTATACCCTACTAAAATCTTCAAGGGAAACAACTTAATAATGTTTGTTTCTATTCCCTGTGCAAGTTTCATAAGGTTCAAGAGAGTAAAGAACTAGACCTCTCTTTAAAAATGGTTTTTCCGAACTTTGGATCTGGTAAAATAAAAGGTTGCTGATGCCACTTAAAATGGAATTCTTGTCATTAAAAATTAATATATGTGAAAATTACTTTAAAAATTACCTTTCATGGCATAGAGAGTAGAAATTTCTTTTAAAGGAATAAATGAGAGATTTACAAAGCTTGGACTTAGGCTATATTCTTCAAGATATTTCTCATAGGTTTTTGGAAAAGCTCTTTTCTTTCCCCCCAGCATAAAAATTTCACACAGAAACTTCTTCCACCATCCTTCACTTCATTTTCTATTTAGAATTATCTTCTGTTTATCATTATTCTTTCAAGTAGAAAGGCTTGACCTAACAGAGTAGTCATTCAGTAGTAAATTATCTTAGTCAATTATGTTATGCAAAGTATTATGATTCATATAGATGTTTAGAAAGAGGGTAGTCTGGAATTCTTTTTATTGTTATTAAAGGAGCGGGTTTCTCTGCTTTTCTCCTAGATCAGTGATTCTCAAAGAGTACGTACTACCTAGGTATGTATTTTGGAAATTAATGGGAACACTTTTGAGTACCACAATGATTTACACTGAAATGGGTGAGAGCCAGGGACACTAGAAGTACCGCAAAGATGCACTGCAACGTGTAGATCAGTCCTACTCAACAGAAACTGCCCTGCATCCTGCATGGATTTCACATGTCCTGCCTATTATTTGCATAGATGAAAAATATGCATATAATAAAATGAACCTAAATCCTAACCAAAAATTACATATAAACAAAGCATTTTCCCTTACAGTCCCAGAAATTTATAAACCATGTAAATCAAGAGAAGACTGAAAAATGAGAAAGAAAAATCCCTTTCTTCTCTGGGGTCTAAGCTGTAAGGATGTTACTACATGGCCAGTATTTAGACCATGGAGAAAGGTAGTCTGAGAGGAAGAGATGGGAGATAAGGAGACACATGAAAGATATTTGAGTGTCTGGTTCCAGTTATCACTATTTTTCCCAAATCTATTCTCTTCAATTCATTTTTTGACATTATGAGCTTTTACTAAACATATATATATTAGTTTGAATTCAGTTTCTGTTATTTGCTATCAAAAGAGTCCTGCTACTAAAGGCTTCTAAGAAAAGTCTAACAACCTTTCCTCAGTTGTCCTATTTTCAATTCTTCTATGGCCTCTGACACTGGGAACCAACTATTCTCTTTTCTTGTTAAAAACTTTCCTTCCCTGTTCCTGTATTACAGCACTCTCCTACTTTCTCCTTCAATGACTCCTCTCCTGCCCATATTATCAGATACTCCCCCAAACTAGCCTTGCTACAAAGAAGTGTTCCACCTCCAGCATTCCTTCTGTGGGTTAATGATGGCATCAATATGTTTCTTCATTTTCATGAAATATTTCAAATATGCAATAGACATAGAAAGAAAAGTATAGTAAAGGCCCATATAACAACCACTCAGCAAAGACAATGTTTTACCAATACAACTGAAGGCCATGCAACTTTCTCCTCTGACTCACCAGAAATAATCACTTTCCTGAATACCTTTGATGTTTATCATTCCCTTACATTTCTTTACACTCTTAATACATATATGTATTTCAAAAAAACATACAGTGATTTTAAGACATTCCATTCTCACATTTTAACATCTCTAAATTCTACACTCAAATATCCTACTGCCCGCTAGATATCTTCACTTCAGTGACAAATTACCACTTGGTTACAATGGTAACTGTCATTTATTTTAGCCCCTAGGGATTTACTTTTTTATTTTTTGGCGAGTTCTGGTATTCATTTATAAGGATATTTGCTATATTTTATTCAGCTTTCTTGGTGTGCTTTCATATGTAGTTTCCCCCCACAATATATATTATATTTTAAAATATATATTCTTATCATCATCTTTCTAATCGCTAATTATAATCCTGGCAGGTATCTTAAATACTTCACTTTTTTTAACCTTCCCATGTATGACTGGTCATCAAACTCCGTAATATCACTGCAAAATATCTTGTTGTTTTTTCTAAGTCTTTCTACTTCTATTAGCATTGTCTGGATACTTATCTTTTGCCTTGATATTTAAACAATGTCTTATGTAGTTGCTTACATTTAATCTCTGTCCTCTCATATTTGAGTCTCAGTCCTCACTGTATACCAGAACCACTCAGCTTTTAAACACTACAAAAGTGCAAGGACCACCCTCACATATTAATTTAATTGGCCTAGGATTGGGTCTGGGCATAGGTATTTTTAAATGTTACCTAAGTGAGGCAGCACGTATCTAGGTTGGAGAACCACAACTATACCAGATTGCTCACTATTCTCAACAAACTGCATTCACCTTAATGCCTGTTAAAGCTTCCCATCTTCTAATGGCTTTGTTCCACACACACAACTTTCAAAATAAAAAATTTTCAAAATCAAATTTTACATCTAAAGCCAAATGCCACCTTCAAAAGCATACTAAATAATGACAGCAATAAATGACTGTCTCTCTCCGTCCAGTCTATGGTATATTACACACACACACACACACACACACACACACACACACACCATTCTCTATATATCACAGTTTCCTTGTACTGTGATACTCATGTCTAACTCCCCTATTAATATCTTACATAGGACAAGGACCATGTTTAATTTGTTGCTGGATGTCCCTTTGTTGAAGTGCCTTACATGTGTGAGGCGCATTAAGGTAATTGAATTGTGGCAAATATAAATACATATATTTATCCAAATGTAAACCAAATTCTAAAATATATGAATATTTAAATATAATCATGCCACAGTGAGAAAAATGTTACAATTTGTTACTTCCAGGCCTGTTGATATTTTCACGAGACATCCTTACCTGAGAACACATTGATGCAAAGAATGCAAACACTACGAGGAATATAAGACTGCAATATATTGTAACACTGTTCATTAGAAACAGAAAATAAATTTCTGTTATTCAAATCACATTTTCTTAATCTTTTCTGTGGTAAGATCACGAGTGAATCTGAAAACAGTGTAAGTATGATTTTACAGTCCATAGTATTCTAAGTGATAATAATAGTCCCTTACCAAGTCTAATATAAAACACAGACATTCTGTTAACAAACATCACTTGGTTCATCTAGTAGATAGGAAGGAGGAATAAGACAGTCACGTCCAATTCCACATAGATTCTCAGCTCAGATCCTGGTTTTTGCACAGTTTACCTTGCGAACATGATCCAAGTGACATTTCACAAATTCCTGGATAAATGTTGCTACACTCTGCTAGGAGAGAGACAGGCGATGTCATGCACAGATCAATAATAGCACTGTGTTTCATCAGCCTCAAAAATCAAAAGTGCTTCATCTGGCAAAAGCCATGGCCCTAGAGAATCTGACATATATAAACCGAATACCCTACAAGGAATGTGTACTACACAAGCTATTGGGGTAAAATAAAAGAAAACTCTGGAGATTAGCAACGAAGTACAATAAGAGAGTAGTTTTCTACTTTGTTATTACTAGAGGTGTGAACACAGATCACAGAAATGGAAATGAGGCTATTTAAAATTCTACATTGCCTGACAGGAAAAAAAAAATGGGTCCAGTACAATTTAACACCTTCAATCTTTTGAAGAAGAGTTATGTAAACAAAGATAAACCAAAGACACATGCAAGTTTAGACTACAATAGCAATCATATAAATCTACATAGATGAAAATGTTTTAATGGAGACCCATATAATCTAGCCCTTTTAGAATTATAGGGTTTGCTAAAAAGACTCTTTAGATTTCATAGTATGCTTAATGTATATATACCAGAGTAACCTAAAAACCAAAGGCATTTGCTGAATGGGTTATGCTCTATTGTTTTTAATTCCAGACTCTGATACTTGGCAAAGGTCTTTTTTTTTTTTTTTTTTTTTTTTGGGGGGGGGGGGTTGATTAAACAAATTTAAGATAAACTGGTTAATGTAATTTGACAAGAGATGAGGCAAAATTGAAAACCCAAAACCTGACAATGAACTTGCTTTGTTTAAGATTGCTGTTGCCAAAAAATTTTCTGAATACAGAATCTGCTGTTGCAGAATTTAGCGATGTCTGACTCAGAGGGCAGGGGAATCAAGAATGCATCAAGATATCAGAGAAGATACTGATGTTTAACCACAAAATAAATGGCATTGTATATTTATGACATGTATGTATAAAGATTATATTTGAGTTCTTGAAGCACTTCCAGTGGAGGAGTAAAGGTAAAGGCAGATCAAAGGCTATTATTAGGCAGCAATGGTCCAGGGTGGAAGTCTGGTTCTCCAAGCCATGTTTTGTAAAGCATCTCTTCTTTAACTTTTGGAAATATTTCATGCCTCCTTCTGTGAACACAAATCACTGGGGGTTTTATATATATAAAGAGAGAGAGAGAAACAGCTTTGGGGGAGGGGATTATAAAAGGACTATCCTCTTCCTTTAGAAAGCATCGAGGGTCCAGAAAATTAAATGTCTATAGTTACCAGAAAGGTAATACAAGTAAGTGATGTGAGCCCAGTAGTATTTCTGACAAATGGTATGCGCCCTTCTCCTTGAAAGCACCACACTACTACATTACTACCTCATATCCAAACCATACCTTCCAACACTTTCAGGACATTATTAATCTATTAGTTGGTTGGTCAACTTTTTAATCATCAATGCCTTTAGTTCCTTAACGTTAATGAAGACTAATTTGTGACCTATGTGCGTATGCTCTTCCATTTTCTAACTCTCAAATTGATTCTCTAGTTCCTAATCACAAAAGCCTGTAGCATGAGGGTAAAAGGGATCAAATATATGGTGATGGAAGGAGAACTGACTCTGGGTGGTGAACACACAATGTGATCTATAGATGATGTATTACAGAATTTACACCTGAGACCTATGTAACTTTACTAGCAATTGTCACCCCAATAAACTTTGATTTAGAAAAAAAAAAAGCTTGTAGGACACTTTCATACTTATATGTAAAATTACTCCCTTAAACTTAATGGATTACAACACAATTCTTCCTTTATTTTATGCTACACTTAGAAAAACAAAAAGGTGCTGGGAAATGTTACATGTAGGAAGTGATACATGAAACAGACTTTGCATGATGTGCTGGATTTAGAGTGATATAAAGAAGAGAGGATGGTTCTTGAAGTAGAACACAATTTTTTAATCTTGATAAAAAATATGCAGTATCACATCAGCGTCATGGTAAAAACTAGTCAGTAAGTCAACTTTCCTCTCATTGAGAATGTACTATGCCCTCAATTAGGCAAGATTCAATGAAAGTTGTCAAAGACATATAATATATGGTTTTCGCCCTTGAAGAAGTAATTAGCTACTAGATGCAACAGAATTAACAAATGTTAAACTTTAAAATTATTGAACGCAAAATTGTATAAAAGATCAGCTTAGAAAAGTAGAAAGATCATGGAGTTAGGATCCACAGACAGATGTAGATTATAATCCTGGAGCTCCAATTTAGCCTGATACTGGGCAATTTACTTCAAGTCTTTAAGCCTGAATTCTATCATATATAATATGCAGATATCATCCTTTTAAGGTTGATATAAAGAGCCGATGGAAAAAATTAATAGAATGCCTAGAAAGTAGGCGTACTAGTCATTGAGTAAATGTTAGCTGACATTGTTTTGTGAAAGGTAGTAGAGTATAGTGCTTAAGAGTACAGGTTCTAGAATCACACTGCTTGGACTTGAACCTCTGTTCTGCCACTTATGAGTTCTATGACCTTGGGCATGTTATTCTCTCTGCATCAGTTTCTCCATTGTATAAGAGGATCAGCTATAGTATCTATCTCACTGACTCATTATTTGGGTTAATGAGTTAATACATGTAAAAGCACTTAGAGAAGTATCTAGCATATAAGTACACAAAAATATTTGCTAATATTATTTGTATTATTATTAAGAACATATAAAATGAGATTTGAAAGAATGAATGCACCAGCATAGACTGAATTAACGCCAGTTTTATGGACGAAAGAACACTTTATCATGACATGAGGGTTCTATGTGGGGAAACAGAGGACTATAACAATAGGTTAGTTGAGCAGATCATGTAAAAATCTTGAAAAATGTGCTGAGTAGCTTGGCCTTGAAAGGGTCACACATGGAAACCAATTGTAGGTTCCTACAGTACTGGATGAAATCCACATTCTAGCAATATTACTCTGGTACTAGTATATGGGAAGAAATGAGGAAGAAACTAGAGAAACCAGCTAGAATATTACAGTACTCAAAGAAAGTACAGAATATTGCAGTACTCAAAGAAAAAGAGATAGTACCTGGTAGCATTAGAAATGGAAATTAAGAGGAAAAGACAATAGGATTAGGTTGTAGAGAAGAGTCAACAAATAAAGAGGAGGAGTCAAAGATGATTCAGAGGAAATACTTTAGAAGTGGATATGGTTTCGGAAATTTATTTTGTTCTGTTTTGTTTGGAACATGGTCAGCTTATGATGATAGACAACCAAAAGAAAATGTCTTATGTCTTCCATGGTGACCTTCTGTTAATGCTTGAGTCTATCACGGGGAACTTCTGTTTTAAGTAAAAAGCCTTATATATTAGCATTGTTTAAAAAGACTTAAAAGCAGATAAATAAGGTGTTGCCACTGTGATTCCTCTTTTGTATATTTTTATTGCCTAATTCCACATTTGGTTCACATGTTAAGTTTTAAGCAGATTTATTTTTAATTATTACTACCAAGTGGTAGTTTATTTTTTTTTTCCTTAAACAGATCTAGAATATAAAAATACAGAACCAAGTATCCAACATCTGAGAATATTTGTAGAGCATTTCTCTATTTTCCAATAATCTATAATAAACCTTCACTGCCTCAAATCTTTCATAAAAATGGCAAGAGTGAAAAAATAAACGTATTTTTAAAAAGTAAATAACGATGAAGAACACAACGATTACAGTTTTTAATTCATTTAACCTACACACTTTTTTGATTCTAGAACACTGAAATAACTTTCCTTTCTTTCTGTAATTGTGTATTCTTGATAATGTATTATCTGAAAGTGCATAGCATAGTGAAGAGGGCACAATATTTAGAGTCAGAAAAACACAATTTCAACAATAGATCTATATGGTACTAGTGAAGTAAACATGGATAACTTTATTAATCTCTTTGGATTTCAATTTAATTATTTTTTTAAATGAGAATAACTATATCACAAATTTGTTAATGAAGATTAAACAAGAAAAAATAAAATCATTTTGCAAATGCTTACACTATTCAAACATAACCCACTGCACTCTTTACTCAGCACATTTTTAATATTTTGTTCAATGCTGGATACAAGTAATACAGTTAATACAGGTAATACAGTTAAAGATTTGGGGAAAACGATATACAAAAACTGAAAGACTGGTCATTTGGTAGACCATATAAGCTGAAAACCTTTCGCAACACACAGAAATTATAGGAAAATGTAAATATTATTTTAAGGGTATTGCTGGAGGAAAAAAAGAAAGGGAAATGCTCAAGTGCTAGAATAACAGGGTGACTGAGGAGCGTTGAGTGTGTGACTAGAGTTGTAGCTGTCACAGAGTGGAAATTACCAACCAGTAGACTCAGGATTTGTGGGAGCAGGAGCTGAGACTTTGACTTTGGGCCCAAAGAGGCAGAAATGGAAGGTCCTTTTAAGTGATGTAATGTCAGTTAAAGGGTAGACAAAAAAAAATTAAAAATGCCTGTTAGGACAGAAAGATAATAAGGAAGTTGTTGGTCTCTGATTAGGATTATGATAGAGTAAAATATTATTCATTCTCTCTGCTGAAGATGTGTATGTCTGTAACTGTACCTAATTTGGGCTTCCAATATGAATCTGTCAGAGTGGACCAGGAACCCTAACCCTGAGAATTAGTATAAGTACAGATCACTACTAGATGGCAAAAGCAGATAGAAGCAGTCTGGGTGAATGTTCCCAAAACACAGGCTTCAATGAACTACCATAGAAAAAAAGTACTCTACTAAAGCTGAGCCGAGAATCAAAATTGTAAACACAAGGAGAAGCATCCTCTCCTGGCTGAGAGTAAGCAGAAATAACAAAAAACAAGACTAGAATCTCAAGAACACATAATTGTAAAGAATGTTTAAAAGGATTAAAAATATAAAAGAAGAAACTAGGTCTCCAAAAAAAGAACCACATTCTGTGAAAAAAAAAAGCAGATTCTAAAACCCTAAATAGAATTTGTATTGTATATATACATATGTGTATGTATATATTTTTTCCAACAAAAATAGAATGACAGTGATATGTATTTTTCATAGATATTTTCAACAAAAAATAAAGTGGGACTAAAATATTAGAGTTTCGCTATCTCAAAAAAAAAACAACAAGGTAAAATATACAAGGACTATCATCTTGGGGGTGAGGACAGAAATATTGATTACTTTTAGATTTTCAATTGGTTTAGGTTTTTTATGTGTGTGTTCATTTTAAAAAATTCTATTTCATTTTCACTACTGGTTTGGAACTTATACACTTTGTCTTTTTCATTTCTTTTATTTTATATTTCATGTTTGTTATTTCCACATCTTTCAGTGATGACTTTAGGATAATTCAGATTATTTTTAGTTCACTAATTCTCTCTTCAACCATGTCTAGCTTGCTATTAACTAGTCTAACCAATTCGTCCTTCAAAATTGTATCTTCACTTCTAAATCTCATCGTTCCTGTTAGTCTCTTATTGTTTGCTCATTTTTTGTGATTCTGTAATTTATTTCTTTTAACATTTCATGTACTTGTATTTACTATCACAGCTTCAGTATCTGAAGTTCTTGTGGGTTATAATTTTTTTTCACTTCCTGTTTCAGTTAACTCTCACATATATTGGCTTGCTTCTGTGTGTACATGGTGATCTTGAATGTAAATTCCTATCGGCATGGGAATCTTGTAGGTAAATTGAAGACACTTTCCTCCAGAGTAAATACATACGCTTGCTGCCAGGAGCCGAGGCAGTCCTGGGTGGATGCTGACCCTGATTCATCTCCCCAGTCCTGCTGACATAAAGCATGTTATCCAGATCACAGACCACAGTGTCGCAGTAGCACCTACAACCTGTGCATCTCTGTATCTTCTGCTTGCTACTGATTATTGCTCCTAATTTGTTCTTTGTTGGGTGCAGTGAGAGTGGTGCATCCCTGGAGATTTCTTCTATTTTCTAAAAATTTAGCAATGCATCAAGAAGTAAACATGTATTTATAATTATACAATGCAGATTTTTTTTATGCAAGAGATCTAAATCTAGCCAATGTTATGGAATTAATTATAAACATGTTTCCATGTACTAAAAAAATATATATATTTATATATTTTCACAATCCACTATATGGTTATATCATAACTATTATAATAAACTAAGTACTGCTGAACATTGCCTTCCAAATTATTATGATAAGCAACACTATGTGATTGTTATGGATTCCTGTGAGCAAACTGGGCTATTTTATTTAGATAATAATATAGTATAAATATAAAATTCCTGGGCCAAAATGTATAGGTAGTTAAAATTGTAATCAACATTCCTAAATCACGTGTCTAAAAGTTGTCTCAACTGCTGTCTCACCAACAGAACGTGTGAGTACTTGTTTCCATAAACCCACCAATGCTGGGCATTAATAAGCTCTTTACTCTTGCAGCGTAACAACGTTTCCTTGCTGATTTGCTTTGCAATTTTTTAAGTATAATCATGTTGAGTTACTTTTTATAGAATTTATGAAAACAGGCTATATCTAATTATTCTTTTAAAAACTGTCTATTCATTATCTTTGTACATTTTTCTTCTGGGCTTTCATCATTTTCTTATACATTTGTAAGGGTTACCATTCTTTCAAACATTTTGAAAACACTTCATTAGAACTCTGATTACTTATTTCTTGGGTTTTAATATGCTCAGTGATGACAAACCTTGAACAATGAGAATGATTTTTTATGTACAGACAAACTTCATTCAAAACAGTATAATATATAAAATTGATGACAGATGTATATAGGTATACAAATGGAATTGTAATGAAAAAAAGTGACAGTGCTACTGGAGTAAGAGCTTAGATTCCTCAGAAACTATTTTAAATCATGGAAATAATAGTATGTTTATAAAGTTAATCTAATTTTCTCATTGTCATAATTTGAATGGTATCAAGCTATACTACTGTTAAACGTCTACTTGTAGGTTGAGTCAGTACCTAAACTAAAGGGGAACTCAGCTGTCTAATAAATTCTATCCCAGTGTCCCAATTTAGTTTTCTCCAAAATAATATTCATAATTTAAAGTCACCTCATTAATTTCTTTGCATGTTTACTATTAGTCTCTCCTAAAATACAATACCAATTTCATAAGGGCACGGACATTCCCTATTAGTGATTGCAGTTCTATCTCCAGAAATAAAATATTATAGATATTAATCCAACTATATCAATAATCAGTTTGAATAATCAGTGAATGTTCTAAATGCTTTAAATGTACCAATAAAAGACACAAGTTATCAGAGTACATAGACCCAAAAATAAGACCCAAATATATGTTGTCTACAAGAAATTCACTTGAAATGTAAACACACATATAGATTAAAAGTAAACTGATGAAGAAAATATATCATGCTAACACTATTCAAAAGCAAGTAAGATTAGCTATAGTAATTGCAGACAGAAGACTTCAAAGCAAGGAAATTTATCAGGGGTAAGGAAGGGCATTACACAATTATAAAGGAGTAAATTCTCCAAGAAGACATAACAATCCTTATGTGTATGAAACTAACAACAGAGCATCAAACTATGGGAGGCAAAAATTAACAGAATTGCAAAGGAAAATAAGCAATTTCACTATCATAGTTGGAGACTTCAACTCCCTTCTATCAGAAATGGACAAATCTGTAGAACAGAAAAGCAGTAAGGACATAGTTTAAGTCAACTGGAGTTCAAAATCAACTGTCTATAACTAATATCTATAGACTCCTTCATCTAACAACAGCAAAACACACATTCTTCTTTACCTAACAACAGGAAAATATACGTTATTCTTAAGCTCACAAGGAATAGCACCACATTCTTTATCGTAAAGCACACATTAGCAAATTTAAAGATAGAAATAATGTCATGTCTGCTCTCAGATCACAAAGGAATTCAACTAGAAATCAATAACAGTAAGATAACCAGAAAAATCCCAAAATATGTAGATTAAACAACATACTTCAAAATAACACATGGGTCAAAGGAGAAATCGCAAGTGAAATTGAAAAACAGTTTGAACTATATGAAAATGAAAACTCAACTTATCAAAGTCTGTGGGAAAAAGTGAAAGCAGTGCTTGGAGGGAAATTTATAGCATTCAAATTTATACATGTGTTAGGGAAAAAAAGATATAAAATATAAATTATTTAAGTTTCCACCTTAGGACTCTAGTAAAGAGGAGCAAATTAAATCTAAAGTATGCAGGGGGAAAAAAAGGAATAAAAATTACAGCACAAATCAATGAAATTGAAAATAGGAAATCAATAGAGAAAATCAATGAAACCAAAAGCGGGTTCTTTAAGATTAATAAAATTCATCAGTCCCTAGTCAGGATAACCAGGAAAACAAGACAGAAGACACAAACTATTAATATCAGAAATGACAAAGGGGATATAACTACAGATCTTTGACTATTAAATTGATAATAAAAGAATACTATAAACAACTCTATGCCCATAAATTTGATAACCTAGATGTAATAAACCAATTCCTTAAAACACATAATGTACCAAAACTCAACAAGGAGAGATAGACAATCTGAATAGACCTATATCTATTAAAGAAATTGAATCAATAATTAATAGCCTTCTAAAATGAAAAGCAGCAGGCCTTTGCTCACTGATGAATTTTACTAAATTAAAATTATACCAATCCTTTACTTACGTTCTCTTTCAGAGGATACAAGCAGAAGGAAGGAGTTAATTCCTAACTCATTCTATGACACCAGAATTACCCTAATACCAAAAATCACACAAATAATATAAGAAAACTATAGACCAACACCCCCATGAACATAGATGTAAAAATATTCCACAAAAAATATTAGAAAATCCAGTCCAACAATGTGTAAAAATAATTCTATTCTATGACCAAGTGAGTTTTATCCCAGGCATGCAAGACTGGTAAAACATTTGGAAATCGATTAATGTAGTCCTTCACATTAACACGTTAAAAACTAAAAATCACACAATTATATCAATAGATGCAGAAAAGTACTTGACAAAATCCAACACTCATTCAAGATAAAATCTCGAGGTTATTAGGAATAGTGGGAGACATCCTCGGCTTGATAAAGGGTATCTATAAAAGCCCTACAGCTAACATCACACCTAATGGAAAGAAATTTGAAACTTTTCCACTAAGATCACAAACAAGGTAAGACATCTCTTCTCACCATGGCTTTTCAACATACTTGGAAGTCCTAGCTAAGTCGACAAGACAAGGAAAGGAAATCTATACCTACAGATTGGGAAGGAAGAAATACAACTGTCTCTCTCTTTTTTTTCTGATAATGAAATTGTTTTTGTAGAAAACCCAAAATAATTGACAAACAAACAAACAAACAAAACTCCTGGACCAAATAAGTGATTACAGCATGGTTGGAGGATACAAGGTAATATTTGCAATGAATAAGTGGAATTTGAAATTAAAAGCAAAACACCATTTACATTAGCATCCCTAAAAAAAGGAATACTTCAATACATATTAACAAAATATGTACAAGGTCTATATGAGAAAAACTAAAAGACACTAATAAAAGGAATTAAAGAACTAAATAAATGATGAGATATTCCATATTCATGGACAGAAAGACACAATATTGTAAAGATGTTTCTTCCCAATTTGATCTACAAATTCATTGAAATCCTGAAGTCCCAGGATGTAGAAATTGACAAACTGCTTCTACAGTTTATATGGAAAGGCAAAAGACCCAGATTAAACAAACAAACAAACAAACAAACAAATCTAGACACAGACCTTACACCCTGCACAAAAGTTAATTTGAAATGGATCACAGACCTAAGTATAAAATGAAAAACTAGAAAACTCCTAGAAGATAACATAAGAGAACCTCTAAATGACCTTAGATATAGCAATCACTTTTTAGATACAACACGAAAGGCACGACACATAAAAAAAATAATTGATAAGCTGGACTTCATTAAGATTAAAAACTTCTTCTGCTCTTTGAAAGACAATATCGAGAGAATGAGAAGACCCATTCTGCCATAGACTGGGAGAAAGTATTTGCAAAAGACACATCTGATGAAGGACTATTAGCCAAATATAGAAAGACCTCTTAAAACTCAGCAGTAAGAAAACAAGCAACCAATAGGGAAGAGATCCAAACACACATCTTACCAAAGAAGATAAACACATGGCAAATACTCATTAAAAAGATGCTCTACATCATGTGTCATCAGGGCTATTCAAGTCAAGACAACAATGAGATACCACTACACACCTATTAGAATGGACACAATCCAGAACACTCACAACAACAAATGCTGGTGAGGATGTGGAGACATAGGAATCTCAATCACTGCTGGTGGGAATACAAAATGGTACAGCAATTTTGGATGACATTTTGGCGGTTTCTTACAAAACTAACACACTCTTCCCATATGATCCAGCAACTGTGATACTTGGTACTTACACAAGGGCATTGAAAACCCATGTGCACACAAAAACCTGCACATAGATGTTTATAGCAGCTTACTTCATAATTGCCAAAACATGGAAACAATCGATATGTCCTTTAATAGGTGAACAGGTACATAAACTGTGGTATATCCAGGCAATGGATGTTGGCAGTAGGCCTTGCTAAATTGACTAGAGAATGATTTTTATTATATTATTCTGTCAGGAATGAATGTATTATCAGCAAAATTCATTCAGCTACTACTAATTCTCTTGATATTTTCCTATTTAAAAATCAACATTTTTTAAAAAGGTTTACTCAGATATAAATTCACATCCCACACCCTTCATCTATTTAAAGTATACAATTCAATATTTAAAAAAAAAATCTTAAAAAGAAAAATTAGTGACCTCAAAAAAATAAATAAAAGAAGAAAGAAGTCCATTTTGGAAACAGCAGTAACTATTTGATTAAACTTGTTAATGTACTGTGACTTTTTACAATTTTTAAGAATAATTTGTGGCTTAAGAAAGAAAAGAACAGTTATGTTTAGTTAAATAGAAATTATGTCATAACTTTTAGAGAATATGGCAACTGGTGATAATAAAGAGGAGTAAAACATGAGAAAAAAGAATGGATACATAAGGAACAATCTTTTCGTTTTCATTTGCTTTAAGTTTAAATTATTATAAGCAGCAGTAAGGTACAATATGTCTAATAATTATAGCAGAAAAGTCAATTCACATGAATAAAAGAAGCATAAAAAAGTTATAAGAACACATTAATATAAATATTTATATGAAAATCTTCACATTTTAAACTAGTATTTGCAAATAGAAACTGATGTAATTACCAGTTAATAATGTGATTCACAATGATAAATTCAAAGTTTTAGACATGGACAAATTGGGCAAACTAAATGCACTTATGGCGTCTGCTTTTAAAATCTAAGATATACTGAAATAAATATGATATAAAAATGTTAAGATGAAAAGAAAACTACGTGGAAAAGGAATACTAGTAAAATCTTTGTCTTTTTGATTTGGTGTTCTCTCCCTGATATAGGTTGTTTCTTAATACAACCTAATTAAAGAAATGCAAGGTATTAAACTAATTATATTAATTAGCAGCTCCTGGGAATTTTTTTAAAACTCATAGACACATATTGTCACACAAATATGATCCAAACAACACATGTAAAACCAAATATTTATGTTTATAATATAGTCTAGTATAATTTGTTTTTAAAGTTCCCTTTACCTTTATTGTCTGTCTGTTAGTCTGAAATCGTTGCTCTGATACTTGTTGCTGATGAAGGAGCTTTTCATTCACTTCTTTATATTCTTTAACAGACAATTCTGCTGATTTTTTGGCATTCTGAAGCACACTGTTTTGTTGTTGCAATGATATAATCCGTTCTCGTAAAAAAATAATACTGCTACTTGATTTCTGGGCAGTTATATTTTTCCACTTTTCTCTGTTAACTGAGAAAACGTAACTGTTATATAAAAATAATGTTCATTATATTTAAAAATCACATTAAATTACAAAGACATTGTTAATTTCATATGCATTCTTACCTCTGGTAGGGACTGTTGTATGTGAACTCTTTTGAATATCAACTTTCTTTTTTTGAAAAACTGTTTTTTTGGCTTGCTTGCAATGAAAATAATCCTAAATTTGAGGTTTCATAAAAATTAGATTATTACTCAATAAGAACTTCAAATGAATCAAAATAATAAATAATATTATTTTACTTAAAAATATATTTATGAAGCAGTTAAAAAAATCTAGGCAAAATTCTATAATTGATACCAAGAACCCATAAATAATGTTTGTACTGAAGTTAACCTAGAGGGAAAAAGATACAAATACAAAATCAACCCCAAAGTAGTAGAAACTTGGGAGTAAATATAGTAAAAGCAACAAAAATAAAATATTATAATAATAACTGATTCTCTGGAAATCTAGATCCTTTTCTTAAATACTGTTTTCTGTTGTATGTAGATGGATAAATCTCTTCTCACAAATCAAGTTAAAATAATGTTGATGATAATACAGTAAGTTTCCTTGAAACTATATGTTTTCCTCATGACATCCATTACACTAAGGCTAAATATAATAAAGCTATGTTGACTTTTCTTCTAAAATGTTTTACAAATTTAAAAACCTTTCCCAAAGCAAAATTTTAAATAGGAATATGTTTCAAAATATTGTAAATCCTAACAATAAAATATGTGGCCTTGTTTAAGAATTTGTTGGCTGAGAAACAGGAACAATATCAATCTAGAAAACTAATTCTTTAAAAAAGATAATTGTTTTTCAAAGATCCCAATTCAGGGACAAATAAATAATTATAGTAAAATTGGGGAATAAGAAATAAATTTGACCCAATGATACTTTGACAATGAGCCATATATTTTATGTTGACGGGTACATAGATTATATAAAAGCATGGCCCTAAAGTAATAAAACCGATTTATTAACACAAATACCAGAAAACCCTATCTAAGAAAAGGTTTTCTTTGAAGTAATTACTTTCCTTTAAACTATGTTTCATTTCTAAAAATATTTTTGAAATGTCTCATTTAAATTTGTCTTCAGAACCAGTACATAAGATATACATTTTAGAAGTTTCATTGCTTTATGATTCAATTAATATTTAAGTGTTATTACTGAGTACTGTAAAAAGATCCAAAACAGAACTACCAAATTATAAATATTAGTCACTAAATTAACTGGACCTAAATTAAAAAAGAACTGGACTTATATTTCCAGTATTATTACTGACTAGAAATTCATAAAAATTCTCACATTTTAAAATGAGCACAAAGTGTCTTTGTAACATGGCAAAATATTAAGGGAAAGTCTGAGGTCAAAAATGAAGTGAAAGTAGGAACCAAGAGAGACAAGTGACAACAAAGTGGACAACAAAATACAGGACAACTGATAATCCCCAACACAAAAGACCACAAGACATGAAAGAAAGCATAGGCCCCAACTCAGGATGACAAATTTGAGGTCACAAAGCTAGAATATTGTGTGTATTAACATTTGTACCTTTTTTATTGCTGAGTAGTATTCCATGGTATAGATATACCACAGTTTGTTTAACCATTCAGCTAATGAAGGAAATTTTGGTTGTTGCCAGTTTTCAGCTATTACAAATAAAGCTGTTATGATCATTCATGTACAGGTTTTCTGGATACAAATAAATTTTCATTTTTGTGGGATAATTGTCCAAGAAGGAGATAGCTAGGTTGTATGGTAGGTGTTTGATTAGGCTTTTTTTAAGAAACTGCTGTTTCCCACCAGAAATGTATGAGAGATCCAGATCCACTATATCCTTGCCTGTATTTCGTATTGTCACTATTTTTTATTTTAGTTGTTCTGATAGACGTGTATCTCATCAGAGTCTGAATCTGCATTTATCTACTGGTTAATGGTGTTGGACGTCTTTATATATGCTTATTTGCCATCCATTCATCATTTTTGGTGAAATGTTTGTTCATATTGTTTGCCCATTTTCTAATTGGATTGTTTGATCTTTCTACTGTGACTGCATTAGAATTAAGATGTTCTGCTCCTCAAAAAACTCCATTAAGAGCCCTGAAAAGGCACAGTATGGAGTTGGGCAAGATATCTACAATGTATATAAACAACCAAAGGCTCAGATGAAACCAATAAAAGGTTATATAAGAGAACACCTATAGATGAATAAGAAAAATACAGACAACTCAATTATAAAATGGGCAGAGACTTGAAGAGAAAATTTACTAAAGAATTCCAAATGGTCACTATAACGAGAAAATACGCAACACCTTATTAGTAATCACAAAACCATAAATTAAATCCACATGATATACGTCAAAATACACACAAAAGTGGCTGAGATGAGATATACTAATACACTAAGTATCAATGAGGAATAGTAAAAATTTTCAGTCTACTGGTTGGTGCAGCAAATTGGTACAACACTTGGAAAACAGCATTATCAACTAAAATCTTAGGAAAACATAATCCATGGTGCAGTAATTCTACCCCTGGTATTTCATTACAAAAATGCCCACCCACACGTATGCAATAGAAGACATGTACAAGAACATTCATTGCAACATTGTTTGCAAGAAATCCAAATGGAAGCAACCCAAAATTCAGCAGTAGCAATGGATAAATTGAGGTATATTTCAGACAATGAAATACTATATACAACAATGAAAGTGAATGAACTCCACATAACATTGAACAAAAGAAGCCAGAAACACAAAAAAAGATATACTGTATAGAATCTATAAAATTTGAAAAACAGGAAAAAATTAACCATTATTTTAAGAGAGATGAAATTATAAGGAAGAGGAGATGAGTGATTAAGTTGAAGTTCAAATAATCGTTACCTTTGGGGTTAGTGAGTTCTGAAGTCCTAATAGTTTCAAAACACAATTGCGACAATTTGCTCAACGTTTATTTTCTGACTGTGAACAATGCATAGATCTATTCAAAGTAGTTTATATTATATCCTCTTATTATATGAATGGAATTATGAGTTACTTTTATTTATAGACTCATTATACTGCACATAAATGACTGCAGCTAAACCAAATTCCCAGCCAAAAATATGTGGAAAAATAGGAGATTTCTATAAAATCTATTTATCAATCAATAAATCAGCAGGCACTTAGAGTACAATCATCTGAAATTTATTCTAGTGGTAATTAAAATAGACTTCTGTCATCTTTGAACTTTTTCTTCCAAAGTTCTTGCCAGATCTCAAATAATAAACACTTCTGGATTTGATTTTAAAAGAACCCTATAGGTTAATTAAAAGATGATTTTTTAGAACAAAATAAAATGACCATTTCTCTGTTTTTCACCAATTTATGCTGCATAGGTAAACATTTTGGTGACATGATATATTGATAGTAATAATTATTAAATAAATTGTTTAGGAACATTAATTTTTTAAGGTTTAAGATACATTGAGAAATTAGGTAAATATCAGCTATTTGTAGATTTAGTCAAACTAAATAACTTTATCATACAACAGCTAATAGAAAACAGAAGTTTCTACACTTTGTATATTTCATATACCAGAAAACAATAATAAGCTTACTTACTATCACCTTTATTTTTGGCTCAGATATAAATTCTTTAAGATTTATATTTAGGAGAATACTATCTATTTCCATTTTATCTATAAAAAGATTGTAACAAATTGGACTTTAAAACTATTTAAAAAGTGTGTATTTTCATTGCATACGTCAAAGAAAAGTTAATTTTTAAGGATATAAATTAAATCACAGGCAACAAAATTTGATTTAAGCTATGAAACATAAGATAAAATTGAAAACATAGCTTTTAATTAAGCAAAACTGTGTCATTTACCTTTGGGGTCTTGCCATCTGTATTGTTTGACATCTGCACTATTTCTTTTCCTTGCATTTGGCTGTCTTCCGTTTGATCACTCTCTGTCTGGTCTCTTCCATCTTCTGGAGGACTTATTTTCTGAGATGTTTCTACAATAATTGTTCCCAAATTTTGAGAGGTCTGTGTTTCAGAATCACTGCATTTGGAAAAAGGTGTGTGTGAGGGGGTACATAAAACCCAAGAGGAAAAGTAGTAAATATACCTCTTTTAAGTTCAAGACCAAATAATATGATAGCACATATTGCATATACAGCTATAAGTTTAACTTGAGCATTTACTAGTTCTCGATGTTAAGAGAGAAAATTAGTCTAAATATATTTTACAAAATTATAAAATCTCGAGAAATTAGAATATTTAGTATCAACTGCCTATTAGCATCACTTCTACAGTATTTCTACTAAGTGTTAACTCAGGAAGCACAAGTTTTAACACTCCCAGGGTTGGAGTATTCATTACTTTCTGAGCCAGGACAGAAAGCTTTAACATTCCTAACAGAAAGTTTCCCCTTAGTCTGGGACAACATTTGAATCTCTGAGGCTTTCAACCACTGATCCCAGTTCCATTGCTAATGACCAGTCATCACTCAATAAAATACTTGTTAAGCACCAACTGTATGCCAGGCACTTTCTGGGCACCAGGAATAAAGCAGTAAGTAAATATAGTTGATAATAATCCTGGCCCTCATGTGGCTTTCATCCTAGAGGGGTGGGGGGATAGGTAACAAATACAAAGAATCAGTAAAATACGTAGTGTGTTAGTAGTGTGTGTTAAGGATAAAACATAAACCAAGAAAGGAAGATTGGAAGTGCGGAGGTTGAGGAGAAAATACAGGTAAGACCAATCCTTTTCCCACATGCATGACCTTTTAACTGTTTAAATATAGTTATATGATACCTGAGGCATCTCTAAGAAAAACTTCCCTAGCTTGTTCAAATATGCCTAATATGTATGCTTTTGAGATGTTTCAACACCCTGGTCACTCTGAATGTGCTTCAGCTTATTTTGATGGAGCATTATTGTGCCCAGAATTCAATTTCATATTCCAAGTGTACTAGGAGACATACTTAGTAGAACTGGTAGATGGAGACAAAAACTAGGTAAGCTTTTCTGGCATGTACATTGTACTATAGACTCATACAGGATTTAACAAAGCCTCATAAAATATTTTTCTGTACACTACCGCAAAGTCTCATATTTTTCCCATTATATAGTTGAACAATTGGCATTTTATAGCCAAGTAAAGAACCTGCAGTCTTTTGTATAACTATTGTCCCAGTCTATTGAGATCTGTAAAATAGTTTTCACCCCTTTCAATGCCACGTTATCCACAAATTAGATAAACATGCTTTGCTGAAATTCTGTTTTTCTTCTTCAAGGTATTAATAACAACTCTTCATTGTCACTCATCACTGAATGGGCATTGATAAGGTAATTTGTATGTAGGGACCCACAAAATGTGGACCACCCCAATGGCCCAGCCCATGTCAGAAAAATCTAAGCCTAAGTCAGCTACACTTACAGGAAAAGTCTCTGAGGGGAAGCAGAGTTTGCCAACCCAAAATATGCCTTTTGGGATTTAGCTGATTATTTTCAAGAAAAAAAAAAAAAAAGACTCGGAAAAATCTTTGACCTTCTCCCTTACTGCCTGAAAGAATTTAGATACAGAACTTCCTCCAGGAAAGGGAATATCATCATAAATAATTATAGTTAATATACGTGTCTGATACGTGATACACAGGGAGGAACCTAGAAGGGCCCTTTGATCAGGGTCCTCTCTGTGTCCCATTGTTAAAGATGGCCCAGCAAATACTTATTTACCAACCATTTGCTTTCCTATCTCCATGTGAACTTTCTTTCTCCCCTTTGAAGTCCCAAACCACAGCCCCCATATTCATATAGAACCCCCCTATGTGTACATACACAATAATTTGGCCATTTTCTTTTATTAATCTGTCTCATGTTAATTTATTAATCCAGCCAGAAGAACTTAGAAAGGTAGAAGGAAAATTAGTTTTTCTGCCCCACATCTCACTGTCAAGGAAACGTAACCTAACCCAATCACAACCCTCTAACTCAGCTTTATCTACCTTGCTTTACCCTAGAAAATAGGACCTGCTAGACTTATTAGGCCAATCATGCCATACTTCTGCTTTGCCTCTTTAATGCTCTACAAAATTCTCTCTTGTCCTAATTCCCTCGGGAAGCATGCCTCACTGCTTGTTAGATTCTGTACATCCCTACCCCATGGATTGCTGTCCCCTGAATAAAGGACTTCAAACTCGTTACTAAATTGTATTATCTTTGTTATTTAATATCATGCTCTTGTAATACTATTAAATTATAAATAAATAAATTTTAATAATCAAATATCAATTATGTAATATAGTATATTTATATAGAAAAAAACAAAGCTCTATTTTTCTCAGAATCCAAGTAAATTTCTTATATTTAAGACTATGCAAAGGTAAAAGAAGTAGAATGTTTTGAAGTCCTGAAGCTCCACTGCAGGATTTGTAATTGTTTGAGAATTCTTTGCACCTGAGTGATTCCTGAGACTATTCTGTCAGGCAATAAATATAACATTTAATCCTCACAGTTTAAAACTGAGTTTCACTGCTAAATAATTTTAATCACAACCCTGTGTTGAAGAGATAGTATGTGATCCATCTCCCAAAATATGTGACCTCTGCACATGCATTAATATGACGAAATTAGAACTGAGTGTATTAGTTCACTTTCACGTGTTTATTCATGCATACATACTCATACATGAGTAAACTGCATCACTGCATTATGAAGAGTGTGGTAATATCAATTGGCTGAGATATAATTAGTAGTGAAGCTAGAATTTCCTTGAAAATACAGATAAATGCTTAGTGGGTTTTAAGCTATCTAGTATTTTATCTCTGATTGCTTTTGAGAACTGGAAAGAAAACCAGAGAAGTAACAAAGAATGGGAATGAAGATCTGGTCCTTCTTCCTTATCGTCATAAATTTGTTTTGAGTTTTTTACCTGCCTGATGACAAAGGGCTTGACCAAGTGAAAATTTAAAACAGTGGTTCCCAAACTTGTCTGCATATTGGAATGAGCTAGAGAGCTTCAAAAAATACTGAAGCTTGGATCCCACTCCAGACGTTAAGATTCCATTGTTCTGGGGTATGGCCTGAGCTTTGGAATTTTTATAAGACACCCCAAGTGATTGTAATATGCAAACAAGTTTGAGAACCACATTTTAAAATACGTTTCACGTCTATGTGATTTATAAAACTATCCAAAGACATCTTGAGGGGAACCAAAGTTTTACCACCCCAAAATGTGTCTTTTGCGATGTTGATTTTTAAACTGGTTATTAAGAAACGAAAGATTCAGAAAGAACCTTTGAATCTACCCTTTTCTGCCTAAAGGAATTCAGATAGAAAAACCTGCTTCTGGAAGGGAGCCCTAGCTTAAGCACCTTATAAGAATTAACACATATGTGATGGACGGGAAGAAACTTAGCAAAGCCTGTTTCCCTCTGACCCACTGTTTCTGGAAGGCCCAGCAAGATTTGTTTACCATATGTTTTCTCTTTCTCCTACCTGTGAATTTCTTACTCCCTTCCCAATCTCAGACTCCTGTCCCACTTCTCCTTTGTCCAGAGAGGCATATAAACCTTACCTGCCTAATGAATTTCGGTTCTCATATCTTAAAATACGCCCAGCATGTACATCCGTAATCATAAATATAGGACACTTTCTCCTGTTCATCTGTCTCTATTAATTTGATTATTAGACCAGATAAAAGAACTCAGAAGGTGGGAGGAAAGTTATACTTTTTGTGCATCCTCAATCCTAAATCTAAAACAGGCCACTGTTGGAGATGTAAAACAAAAATTATGAAAAATAAATGAAATGTATGCCATTATAAAACAAGCCAAAATTATGCAAAATTGTGCAATTTGTGTGTTAGCAATTCTGGCAACATTAAACTTCTCTATTATCTATTTATAAAAAGAGGTATTCTATTATCCATTTGCCTTTGTGGTTACTGATGTGCTTCATGAGCCGGGGGTAAAGGAAATATTATAGATTTTTAGTATTCTCCTGTTGCTATTCACTAGGGGTTATGCAACTTAAGACTACGAATCTGTAGAGCTTTAACTTGAAGGAACTAAATTTTAACCACCATTCAATTAAAGTTAGTACAATGACTTTGCATAACACATACATGAAATAATTAGTGAAGATGGTTCTTAATTTAAAGGATGTTAAACAGCTTGTAGACATCTGGTAACAAGCTGAAATGGGTCATTCAAAATTTATCTAACTAAATTAAGGGGGAAAAATGTTTCTCCTCCCAGGTTGGCGTGTCACAAGATAACTAAACAGACTTAGTAGGCTTGCCTGGGAATCCTTAGCTGTCAGTGGTGAATATGCAAAGGGCCAGCAAATTAAATCAACCTGCCAAACTGTCAATTTCAAGCCTCATGACTGCATGAAAATAGCATCACTGGAAGAAATCAAGCATTGCCTTCTTTTGGGTTTCCTGGCACCTATTCAAATACTCATGCAGTTGTGGCTAATTTTGCATGCAAATTTCAGTCAATAAGCTCAGAACAAGACCTCCCAAGATATTTCAAAGGATCTGACAGTATTTTTTCTGAATACCAAATCGACAGTAGTTGAAATTCAATCTCCATTTGCTGGGGCTTTACATATGCACGGTGTCCCCACCACAGAGCTAAGTTAATGAGAGCCTTACCTGCTTTCACTCACATCCTCCCACCCGTCCTTGTCCTTGCTGAGGTTCTCAAACAGATTGCTCATGACCTTGATGGAGTGATTGAGAATAGTGTGGTAACGACCCACAGGGCACTTTTTCTTGGCGGCATTAAATTTAACCTTGGTAGTGGTTGTTTTACAACCATGTTGTCCAGATCTCACTTTCATGGTGGCCGTCTTAGAGTTAGCCTTGTTTGCTGAATGCTTCAATTTCTCCATTGCATTTCTCAGCTCTTCATTTTCATTTCTCAACCCATTAGCTTCTGCCACTTGGCTCCTTAGGGAAGTGACTTCTTTCTTCAGCTCACTGATTTTTACTTCAAGATCAGCTTTGTCTTTTTCTACATCTTTACTCCCCTTTTGTAGCTGTTCTAGCTGTTTTTCTCTGGTCTCTGCATCTTCTTGCTGCTGTTTTAAAAGGGATTTCAGAAAACCATTTTCTTTTGTTAATTTTTTATTTCCTTCTTTTAATTGTCTCGACCTTTTCTCAAAAGATTCTAGCCGATTTTCCAATTCAATGACCTAAATAGAAGAATTTTATTTATTCTTTTAAAAGTCCCAAACCATAATCCACTGAACTTTATTATTATTTCTAACTTATGAAAATGAAATTACATTAAACACAAGGACATAATAAATCTAAAGTATTTCATTTCTAAATAATTCTAAGATAGTATAGATAAACAAAATATAAAATGTAGTAATACATCTGTAGAATAAAGGACAGATTGTAAAATAATTTAAAATTCTATGCATAATGAAACAGAAAAAAGTATGCTAATAAACTGCAGTTTTTCTGAGCTCATAAGTGCTTTGGCTACATATGTAATTTACCCATTGTAAAAAAAAATTTCAGAGGAAAACAATTTATATAAAAAGTTTAAAAATAGGTACATAGAGAAACTTTATTAATAAAATAACATTTTTCTTCAATGTTTAAAAATCATATGAAAAACTAATGACCTAAATTCAAAATAATTTATGGATGCTGCTTATTTCTAAGTTAGAAAAATGTAATTTTAGTAATCATGAGGTCCTTAGTTTACACAATAAAGGAACATTTTACCAAAAAGAATCTTAGCAACTGTAAATTATAATTATTTCAAGGTTGCATATGAATTAATTTTTTTAAGCAATGTTCATGTTGTGAGACTGAGAAAAGATAACATACAATATTCCTGACCTTAAAAATTTTCAAAAACTATTTGGAAAGAAAGACACTTGCATAAATAAATCTAATAAAGGATAGGCTCTGTTGCCATAAAAAAAGTCCAAACCTGATTTTATGAGTTTATTTGAGCCAAACGGACAACAACAGTCGGAAAGCAAAATCTCAATGGACTAAGAAGACACTCCGAAGAATGGAAGTTTTACAGTTTATTTTATATATTAGAATCAAAGGAAGAGATGTAAGGAGGGTTACATGAAATCCACTAGAGGTAGATTAGGAAAGTGAGAGGAAGCAAAAAAGGAAGAAAAAAAAATCTCTGGGATTAGATAAAAAATAAACCCAAAAGACAAATACTTGTTTTACATTAGGTACAGGATAGTTCATTAACTTTTACAGCACATAGGGACGGTATGCGGGGAACAAGATAACAATGAGGGGTTCTGTGGTCTCCTGTTGCTCTGGTGACTTGGTTGTGCCTGAGGGGTTTGGAAATGGAAATTACGCTGACATTCCAAAGGTATGTTAGATGCACAAAGACAATAGACAGGCTCACTTAAGGTAAAGATTGACCTTTGTCAAGGAAGCTACGGGCCAAGGACTTGATTACCCGCCATGACCTGCTTTTATGTGGACATCTTTACGTTCAGCCCATCCTGTGCGGTTACTTTCTCAGTGTGTAGGGCCCACCATGCTGGCTTCCCCTGAGCAGTTAGCTTTAGTATGTGGCCCTTTTCGCCCCCAGATCTAAGTGCGATAAGTCAGGGCAAAAAAGAGAGAGCCATTAATACTAAGCCATAAGTACAAAACTTTCAAGGAAGAACTGATTTTAATTTAAATCTTGAAAAATAAATAATCATTAGTCTGCAAAGTACATTTTACCATTTATAAAATAGTTTTATAAACATAAACTCTTCTGATCATCTCAAAAACATGTGAGGTAAGTAGAGCCAATAATTATTTTCCCAGAGAGGGAAAACTCTGGAGGCTCTCAAAACTTTAGTAATGCAGAGAAGTAAACATTTCTGGTTTGAGCTGGGATTCAAATTCAGGATGTAGGGCCACTCCCACTATTCCACAAGCCACGTGGGAAGAAGAGTTACCAGATATACATGGAAAATTAACAAAGAACTGGAGTCAAGGAAGAACCACAGTTAAGCAAGAAACCTAAATGACTGAGAAACTATGTGGACTCAATTTACTTTTAAAATAAAATTCTTCAAAGGGGAAAACATTTTTCAAGTATTGATAACCATTGATTTAAAATAATATTCCAGAAATATACAAGTTACTGTCGACAGGGAGTAGAGGTATATAAAAATGTTTGTACCAGACTGTTATAGACATTTGTATTTTTCTGAGAGAAAAAATTCTATTGTTCTTTCTCAATGGAAATACATTATCAGAGAGCTGGACAATGTAACAAAAAAATACAGTGTTCAAGAATATATGAACTCTGGCTGAAACTTTTTTATTTCTTCCAAATCATTCTTTGTCTAAATTTTATTCTCCAGATAGTAAAAAACACTACAAACAAATAAGAAATTTATCAGTTTTTACAATTCTTTCAGTTTTTCTCAGTGGTCTTTAGTCACTGCCCCCAACAGTATACTTTTCATAGATATATTTTAAAAATATTTTAGCATGTTAGATTCCAGGAGAAATGAGTAGAATAGCCTTTATTTTTAAAACTGTATTTTGTGCAAATAAGTTATTATATCTTTAAAAAACTGATTTTGACAGTGGTGGTGTAAAAATATTAATAAGAAGCAGTGTGGTCTAGGGGAAATTTAATTTTGAGTCTGGTCTGAATCTCACTTCCACCTCTGGTTGCTTTACCTAGTAAATGTTTAACCAGTTTTATCTTTAGATTTCTCATCTGTGAAACGGGAATAGTAACACCTGTCTTGCCAGTTATAAGTATTTAATATGATCACACAGCACAATTCCTGACAGATGGTAAATTCTAAACAGTTTATCATCATCATCTCTATTATTATATATCATAACAGCTATTTAATAAAATTACTTGAGCTGAAATATAATTATTTATAATAAATATTGTTGAATTAATCATTAAGTCTTTATACTTTTGATTAAAATACAACATGCTACAAATGTAACAAATAAACATCTTAAATTTGAGATTGCAGTTCTGGAGATTAGTATCATCTTCTTCTTTTGACTAAAATCCATTTAAGTCTGGGTACAACTCATGAAAATTTTATATACCAGTGGGAAAATGTCTGTTACATTTAAAGTGTGTTAACTGCTTAATGTGGATCTATGTTTAATCATAAGAACTTGTATTTTTGCATTTAAGTTTAAAATGGAGGACAAATCACAAAACACAGACACTGCTTCCAAAGACTTTAAAACGGAAACTCCATAGCACATATTAAAGTGTTATTCTAGGTATACTCTCAAAAATTGTTGTTAAACCGATATTAAACCTCCAAAAACAGAAAGGAAACTTTCAACATATATTTGAGAATGAAAATCTGGGGAACTGTTAAAGGCATTTGGTGTGTGTGCTGCAAATCCGCTCATGTCTATACTTTTCCTCTAGTACTGAAACTTCAAAAATTTTACCAAAAAGACAGCTCCTTTCAAAACAAATAAAACACTTGACTTTGTGAAGCGTGTGTATTACGTACTTTTCTAGGGCTGCCATGACAAAAGTACCACAAACGATGTAGCTTTAACCCTAATAACCTCCTTTTAACCTAATCAATGCTTTAAAGACCCCCTTCTCCAAATTCAGTCATATTCTGAGATACTAGGAATTAAGACTTGGACATAAGAATTTGGGGACGGGACACAATTCGTCCAATAACAGTGTGTAATGTTAATATATTATTTGAAAATAAGCTACTTATGTTCCATTTCTACTACAAACAAATATTGTTTTCAGGTTGTTACTATCTTTTAAAACCATTTGGAATGAGTTTCATATATGTTGTGGAGGCGTAAAAAACTATTTTCCTCCTACCTTCTAAGTCTTTCTGGCTGGGCTAATAATTAAATTAACAGACAGAGATTAACAAGAGAAAATCAAATTTTCATACAAGCTCATGAGGAATTCACATGAGCATGAAAATTCCAAACATAATCCTCGCCCTTCTAGGCCAATAGAAGTGAGGCATATAGGTCATTTTGGACAAAGGAGAAAGGTGTGTGTGTTGGGGGGAAGGGGGCTGGGGGGCTGGAACTTAAAAGTGGAACAAGGCAATTCACAGGTCGCTGAGAAAAAGGGCAGACCAAGTCTTGCTAGGCAACTCAGAAATAGTGGGACAGAGGGAAATTTAGTGAGCAAATATTTGCTTGCATTCTTCCTGTCTATCACACTTAATTCAGACGTGCTAAAGTGAAATATGCTAAGGTGATTATGCTAAGATTCCCTTCCTGAAGGAGGTTTTTCTACCTGAAACTCTTTAAGAATGTAAAGAGAGAAAAAATAAAGGGTAAGTAGATAAAAAGCAAAACAAAACACTTCCTGAGTTTGTTGAACTTTAATTGATGTCAGCTCCATTTCAGGGTGGAACATTCTGGCAGAATCATTCCTGACCCCCATAACGTAGGTACATCCTTTTAAAATAAGGAAACTCAACTAAAAGGGGTTAAATCAGGACTCATACAGTTCGATTAGGTAAACATAAAAAAATAGCCACAAATTAGTATGCTAATTTAACATACGGTCCAATGAAAATAATCCTGTTGGGTTTTTAGGACTTAAAATGGATTTCTGGATCCACTATGAGAATAGTCATTTAAGGCAGTTGGAATGAAATAATGGATTTCTTTAGGATTTGTACTCCAGGGTAGTAAGTAGTAGCATAGTATTATATATCCATAGAGATAAAAGTTACACAAAATCTGGCAAACAAAAATATTGTTCGGAAACAAAGAAGATAAGCTAGTACAAAGCGTATGACATTTTAGTTGGTATTGTATACATTATCTCAATCACTCATTTTACCTTAGGACAAATAAATGCAAGCATTTCTTGTTCTCTACTATTATGTTAACCTGAAAGTGGTCATTCAGTAATAATGAGATGACAGCCTTTGTTACCTGACCACATGGCAAGTGTTAGAAGTATAAGAAATCTCATCATCTGCTGTAAATCACTAGATTTCCTACAAGCCAATTCACAGATGTAAGAAACGTAAGTATCCACATTAATATTTTTGTTTATCTATTTGTACAATTCCAGCTTTAAGTATTCAATGTAGCTATATGACAATCAGCTGTAAGAAAAAAACCCATTTAAAGAACATTTTCTTTATAATAATAGCAAAAACTGTTACAAAGCAACCAAGCCCATTTAATTGAACTTGATAACAATATATTTATACATACAAATAAAACTTATGCATAAAATTATAAATATAAATGTTAAGATTTTTTAAACAATATTTTACTATTAATGATAGGCATGATGCAAAATGACTGCAGGGTTTACACGGATGGTTCTATTAAAACAGGGATAACTGTACTAAATCATTTAGGTATAAATTGTTATCCAAAATGAGATGAGTTATGTATATTTTCAAGTTTAAAATGAAAATTATAAACATATTATCATTTTACTGTGGTGAAGCTAAAACTGTGTGGTTTTTTTTTAGTTCAAATATCATAAATCTTTATCTTTGTTGAAGTATAACATAGTCTCATATGTCCCATTTTAAAGTTAAATTGCTAAGTTATAACTAATAAACACACATAGTGTAAATTTTTATAATTTCTATTGTTGTCATTCTCTTCATTTCATCTTTGCAAATATTTTTAATCTATGTCAACAGAAGCTCAAGTGTTTCCCCATTTATTTCACTAATATTGATTTTTTTTACCCCCTTTTGGCAAGCCAATGATTTTGAATTATGAATTTAAATTAAGGATTCACACAAGGTTTAAGTTCATGCACCCTCGTTTTAAAATCTAATCCTTAATGTTAGAATTCAGATTTAACTTGCTCAGCTCAATATCTTAAAGATTAGACTACCTTCTGTAATGTCTGCTCCGACATTTCTTTCCCATTCTTCTCTGGAGTACTCTTCTTGACCCCATCATCTTCACCGTATCTAAAGACTTGTTCTGGTAGAGAATAAATAATATGTTATGGTACTTCATATACTGCCGAAACACTGTCCTGTCATTTTAAGGAGAAGGGGTCTATGGTTTCTCAATTATAAATAATTGAGTCTATTTTATTGTCAAATATTTGGCCATAACTGAATGGTGACCTTTTTGAAGATTTTCGGTCACACAATTATGTATCTTTTTAGTGTCACTTTTTTTTTTTTCAGTATAAGATTTTCAAAGGTAAAACAGATCTGCAGGTTAACAATGCTGTACTTTTATTCCTATTTTCATTCTTTTGTAGACTATTCCCCCTTTGCCTTAAAAGCAGAATTCATTGCCTTTTTATCTACACAAGTGACTACTAGTTTTGTTCTCTGGATCTTGTTCCCTGCCAGAAGGATCAGAGTGATTGCTGAACAAAGCAAACAGTAACAGAGTTAGGGTGTACTGAAACTGTAACATCCCCCACCACCACCTTTTCTTCAAGTAAAAGATCATGCATTGGGCAGAGTAAACCATAAAAATCATATTTCCAGGAAAACTGACTTTATAACAAATAGAAACCCAGGTAATGGGTGAAGCTGTTTCTAGAAATTATTCCTACACTGGCCATGTATTTGACTACGAAATCTTCCAACTAAGCAAAAATGTACAAACAACATATCAATTTTAAAGGGAAAAAAATAAAATTTCAGTTAATATTATTAAAATTACAATATAAAAACCCATAAATACATTTTTGTTAGATAAATTACTGTGACAAATTTAACTAACATTTTCTTACTGAATTATTTTTGGGATACTGTATTTCTCAAAGAATAAAAAAGTGGGCAAAAAAGAATACGTCAACCTAAAAGGATACATATCTGTGTTAGATTGGGACGACCGTGCTTTAAACTATGCTTGACTGCTGTAGGTCAGTGTAAAACTTTGATTTATCAACAAAGGAAAAAGAAAAGAATATTATTCTCTGTAGAGTAGAAATCCTCTTGGTATAAACAGTGACTCACAAGTTTGTTAGAGTGAATTAGGCATTTCTTTTGTCTTTGAAACATGACATATCCAATTAAAACTTCTGTACTCATGAAATAAATAGAACACTATCCTAAGGATAATAAGAGCTAGAATAGGTAGAATTTGCCACCTGGGGAATATGTGCCTTTACCTTGATAATAATCTACTGGTTTCCGAGTTTCTTTTCCTACTCCCCTAACACCATGGTGCTGAATTCATTTACAACACTCTTTCAGCAATATAGAAATAATATGCAAATACAATTCATCTGTTCTAGTCATTTAAATATCTGCTATAGTTCTAAGTGTAGTGTTTACTCTGAAAAATATGAAGAAAATTCTTCTATAGTCAAGGAACATACAAAGCTAACAATAAATAACTCCATTAAAATAAAGGCTGGAGATTTGATTTAAAAACTAATTTGGTTGCTGGTTTTGTGCTCCTGGTTATGTGCAAGGCTCACTGGTGACCATGTTCACTTGTGACTGTCTGCTGAAAAGTTTGTTTCTCAGTTCGCGAGTTTTATAAAGAATACTCGAGTAGCTAGACCCAGGTACGGAGAAGAGAAAGGAATCAACTCTCTGCCCCTTGATTCTTTTCCCCACCATGGATCTCAGGATTTGGAAAATGAACAAAGAGGACCCATTAGAAATATTCACTTCTGTTTTTTTTCCTATGGTGGAAAACACATTTCTGGAGATTTATTTTTAATATTTTAGTTCTACATGCTTTCCTTTTATTTTTACTACTATAAAAATTCTTGCTGATTTATATTCTTTTTCAAGAGTTTCTTCTCTCTCCAACTTTTCCTTTCAACTTTTAACTTTGCTTATTTATTCATAGTTGTTTAAATTTATTTTATTCTAGCTATTATGTTTGTTTTTTTCTTTTCTCTTACCTTTTTTGGATTATATGAAAAATTAATCTAAATTTTGCAACCTTTTCTCGTTTTAGATTCTCTTTTAGTTATTTTACAGATTATTTTTAAACATCTATTATCATAAAGGGTTGGAGAATATGCCACTCCAAAATATGCTGCTATGGTATATTGATTATTTTGAACTGTTAGGTACTTGAAAAACAGCAAATGTAGGGAAGGGCTTTCTCCAAATTCCCCCACGGAGTTGCATCAAATGGAAGATTGACTCTATTACATGAGAAGAGACTAACAGGGTACACAACACCCAATCTTTGTCACAATCTTCAAACCTTTCCCTAATCTTCTAAGTGAAAACAGGGGTCCTTAAGATTAAGACTTTGACTGAATTTGGTTTTCAATCCTAGCTCTGAAATCATACCCCTCTTTCTCTCCACACATATCAGAGACCTAGCCTTCCCTCTGGATAATCAGCAACCCCCGAGGCAGTAGTCACACCTGACGAATGGTCACAGGCTTGGGACCTCAGTCAGGCTAAAGAGAACATCTTGACGTAAGTTATATTTTAGCTCCTGATCCCTAAGGTGGAATGACTCCCTGGCTGCTTTCCCATGAGACCAGGCAGAGAGACAGAGGTTCCCTGGAAAAGACTTCAGAACTGTCCTCAAGACCTGAAGAAATGATGTATTACTGTGGATGAAAAAGAGGCCGCATGCTAAACGTGACAAGTCCAGAGGAGGCCAGCATGGCAAACTCAGAGACCAAAATTGACCACATAGGATGGTCTGAACCTAAAGATTCCTAACTAAAAGCGGGTCATTGCAGGAAGTCACATCCTTGGCCTGTAGCTTCCTTGACAAAGTCAATCTTTACCTTAAGTGAGCCTGCTGACTGTATTTGTGCATCTAAGCTAACAGACCCTTGGAATGCCAGCCTAATGCCTTTTTCAAGACCCCTCAGGGCACAACCCACACAGCACCTGAGCATAAGACCACAGAACCCCCTCATTGTTTTCTTATTACCTGAATATTGACTCTATGCTATAAAATATTAATCATTACCTATCCTGTACCCACCAGTGTAAAAGGAGTATGTGTCTCTCCATTTTACTTTTTATCCAATCCCAGAGATTTCCCCACTTTGCTTTCTCCCACCCCCTTAATCTACCACCAATGGATTTCATGTAACCCTCTTTCAGTCTCCTTCTTTGATTCTAATGTATGAAATAAGCTGCACAACTGCTATTCTTTGGAGCATTTTCTCAATTCATTGAGATTTTGCCTCCTGGCAATTGTCGTCACTTTGGCTCAAATAAACTCGTTAAAGTTCTCTACAGGTTTAAATGTTCCTTTATTACATTGACATTACCCTTACCTCACCTCCAACCAATCAGGGCCCAGTATGACCCCAAACCCGTAACACCTGGTGTCTTGAGATTTTGCCCTGTATAATCTGTAACCTATACACCATTGGAGAGTCGGGGTGGGAGCATAAGCTCTCCATCTCTGAATTGGCCAATTCGGTGTTAAATTACTTTTTTCTTTCTATATTGCAAACTCCTATTTGTCATTTCTTTGGGCCAGTGCGCCCAGGCAGGGGGTTCCAGTAACATAAAGGTCCATTCATTTTTCCTAAAATCACTTATGCTCCCCCTAAGAGGCCTCCTTTCTTATTAACATGGTATTTAATCCTGAATTCTCAAGCCATTTCTTTGAGTTACTCACTTTTCCCTGGGTATCTCCCCTGTGTACATGAGGTATACACGTTAATAAACTTCTCTTTGTTTTTCTCTTGTTAATCTGTGTTTTATTACAGAGATTTCAGCTAAGAACGCACAAGGATAGAGGGAAAATAAATTTTCCTTCTCTAAAATTTTTTTACGGATCACGTAATGCTTCCTGCACAGACTTTCTTAAAGGTCTGTTTGTGATTTTATCAACTTGGGAGATAAAGAAAGGGGAATAGGTATCAATTTGTGTATTGGCAATTTCCTAAAGAATATTACTATTGTTACAAAGTTCAACTGAGTAATTTGAAAGATCTTACTGGCGTTATTCAACAATTCATGAATCCAGCAGCAACCCATCTAACAAACAGAAACAAACTCTGAGGAGCAGTAGAAAATGAAAGGCAGAAAGGGAGCAAGAGAAGGAAGTTATCGAAGAGCAAGGGAATTATTTCAGGCAAGGTCACAGTCCTTTAGGGGAAAACAGGGGTCTATCCAGCAGATTACCTCCCTGGTGCTGATCAGATAGATAATTCCAGATTGACTGTTAAAGGTTCCATTCCTAGGAGAGACTGAAATATGCTAGGTTAGGTATTAAGTCTTGGTGTGCCGATGTGGGGCTGAACACAAATGACTCCATTTGGGGCCTGTTGTCTCTTCTTTAACACTATTTATTTCACTTTTTTTTTTAAGTAAAATAAGAGTTATAATAAGTAGGTTTCACTTTATAAGTTACTTGCCAAACAATAAGAAAAATATATTCCATTTTTCTCCCTGGCTCCCCAGCACAGAGCTTCTAAAAGCCTTGGAATTTCCTGAGTGATAGGGGCGAAAAGAATATCTTTTGTTATTCATAACAAGCCCCTTTCAACAATATCTGAGTTTATGCTAATAAGGCGACCTCGGTGGGCCCTTAGATAGCTCTGGGATGGAGGCTGGTTGTCAGAGGAACCAACCATGTGATTAGAAGTTTGGAACTTGCAATCCCATCCTCACGACCTAAAGGGAAGGGAGAGGGGCTGGAGCTTGAATTCAATCACCAGTGGCCAATGATTTCATCAAGTCACTGAGTTTGGAGAACTTCTAGGCTGGTGAACACAAGGTGCTGGAAGAAGGTGTGGAGACGTAATGTCCCTCCCCCTATATCTTGCCCAATGCATCTCTTCCATTGGGCTCTTCTTAAGCTGTATCCTTTATGATAAACCAGTGATATTAAGTAAGTCAAGTGCTTTCATAAACACTGTGAGCCTTTCTAGCAAATAATCTGAATCTAAGGAGGAGGTTGAGGAAATATCTGATTTTTAGCCTTTGGTCGGAGATATTCATGGCGACCTGGGACTTATGACTGGCATCTGAAGTGGGGGCAATGTGGTGGGACTGAGCCCTTAACCTGCGGTGTCTGTGCTAACTCTGGTAGGTAGTGTCAGGATGGAATTGAGTTGTCTTGCAGGATACTGAGTTGGTGACCAGAAAATCCGAAAAATGATTGCTGGGTGGAGAAAAAAATTCACAAATCTGGTTTTACAAGAGTTTTGAGTAAAAAGTCATTGTACTATTTTGGATAAATGAATTGGAATCTCAGTCATTAATGACTGTGGTGCTTAGCATATCTTTCTTGAGACTCAACCCATCCCCTTTGACTTTATCTGGATAGAAACCTTGGGAGGAATCAATGTTATCAGTTAACTTTGAAAGAAGTAGACCATTATTGTTAAAAGCCACAACTATTCTGAAAAGGAGGTTGCCAGGACAATGAAACTGCAGATGGTCCATGACTTAAGTTTATGGTTTGACTTGATTTTTTTGAGTTTATGATGATGTTAAAATGATATGCACTCAACAGAAAGTGAACTTAAGAAATTTTGAATTTTGATCTTTTCCCGGTCCAGTGATATGCAGTATGATATTCTCTTGTGATACAGGGTAGCAGTCAGGCATATGATCACGAGGGTAAACACCTGATACTCTACAGTGTACTGTGTTGCCATGTTTTTTGGGGATATTATGATCTAAGTGGGTTTAAGGTAAGCTATGCAGAGTTACGATGTTTGGTAGGTTAGGTGCATTAAATGCATTCTTGCCTTAATATTTTCAACTTATGATGGTTTTCTCGAGATGTAACTCTGATAGTAAATCAAGGAGCATCTGTATCTTTTTCTAGGAAGAAAGGGGACAATAGGAGGACAAGTAGGCTTTTTGCTTTTTCTTCATTGGAAATTGCATTCAATACATAAGCTTCTTTGCCTTAAAAATAAATTGTTCTTAATCAAGCGTCTTTAATTCTGTTAATTCATGAGGGTGGGTTAAGAAGATTTGAATATCATGTTTTTAATTCTTCTAGCTAGCTAGGAGGCCATGTGTAACATCCTCTTGTTACTTTTATGCTATTCATTCAACTCATCATTTTAAAATATTTTAAACAATTTATTTGCTATGTTCAAGTGTTTTGTTACATCTTGTTATTTTTCCATTTAAATTAATTAACTCTATGAAGTTTAACATTTTAATTTGTGTTTCTGGTTTCATGTATATTTCATGTCACAAAATATTTGTTTTAACTAATTTACTTTGTTTCAATTGATTTCACTTTTGTCCCATATTCCTACTATTCATCCTTTTGTTTCTTTAAATATTATTTTTAATCTTAAAATTCCTGTTTTTAATCTTTTGTTTCTCTCTCTCTCGCTCTCTCTCTGTATGTATATATATATATATATATATATATATATATATACATATTTTATAGCAATTAGAAGGAAGCATGACCTTAAGCATAACAGCAGCAATCAAAAGATTACACACACACACACACACAAACACACACACACACATACACAATACATCTTACATGTGCAATGTATATAGAATACTTTAAGATCACAAAAGAGAAAGCAGATAAAAGTATAGGAGAACAGAATATGCCATCCCAAACTATGCCTCTTTGGCATAAGGATTATTTTGAGCAGATGATTTTTAGAAGCAGCAGACATAGAAGAAACTGGGAAAACAGAGAAATTACCTTTTGTAAGGGTGATTTATATTTATAAAGTAAATTTTCAGTAAACCAGGAAGAGAAGGATGTCTAAAACACCAGAAACTCTTATCAATAAAGAAGGTACTGACTTAACATTACATAATAAACCTTACTCATTTTTGTCCTAATTTTTCCTCATCACCTTCTCATAACTGGTTTCCTTTACAGTCTTATCTTTTTTTCAGTTGAAGATGATATTTGATATTCCTTGGGTTACTTATTCCCTTGGATATTTCCCATGTATATAGGAGACATACATAATAATAAACTTGTTCGATTTTTCTCTTGTTAATCTGTCTTTTGCTACAGGGGGCCCAGTCAAGAATTTGGAAGGGTAGAGGGAAAGCCCCTACAAAGGTTCCCACAGGAGGTCATGTTCTAACCCAGTCATTAGAGATGAGTAGGTCTTTTCCAGAGGAACTGACAAGGAAAGGAAGGGAGTACTATGGATAATTGTCCAGAAGTATTCCAGGAAAGGGCATTTGGGGTTTCATTTTGCTGAATTTTTCCATTCCAGGATTGCTAAGGCTGAAGAGGTAGGCAAAGGCTACGTTACAGTGGCATACAAGCATCTGGGCTTTATCCTGTACTAGTAGGACGTCACTAAATAAGAGTGTCATGTGAGATCAGGAACTACGCGTTGACATACCAAGAGGAGGATCAGAAGGCTCGCTCTACGCTAGCTCAGAGAGCAAGGACAAGTGCCATAACACAAAGCCGCCTTCCCTTCTTTATGAAATGCATCGCATAGGTTTACAAACTGGTTGTTCTCTTCCCATTTTCAGGTACTTCAGTATGCCCTCAATACATTAATGACTGTGTGATTAAATTACAGCCATAAAGAATTACTTAATTATTCTAAGAATTAAATTATATTTTGAAACTTTTACTTGTTTTGAAAAATGTTTGGTTGCATTTGAAAAAAAACCTGAATGTGCCTGAAAGTTTTCCCTTGACTCACCTATGAGTTCAAGTCTGGCAAACAAAGATGGTCACAAATGGAAGCCCTTCAGGCACCTTCAGCCTTCTGACCAGCCCTTCCAGTGTCCTCCTAATTCCCAGTGGCAGCGCTCTGAGGAACCACACGGGTTCTTCCCAACCCTCCTCTTAATGGGCTCAGAGAAACCACTCTGCAGATTGGGAAGGAATCTCTGTCTGTGCTTATCGGCACTGGAGCCACATTCCCAATGCGCAGCCCTACTGTAGAAAGCAGCTCCTGCCATGTGGTACTGAAACAGTTCAAATAACGGGGCTCTCTGCTAAACATCAGCAGGTCCACGTCTACCCTTTTTGTGTGGGCCCTGCGAGAGATACTCACCCTTTTCTCCTTAGCTCCTCTTCCGCTATACATTTATTAGGCCAAGATTTGTTCGAAAAGTGTCCTGCCAGAATTTCTTTCTCTCAAAAGGGGGAAATAATTCTAGAATTTGACAGTAGCCATCAAATTGGCCAATCAGGTGAATTAAATGACCCTTGGACAACTTTCATATACTCCATGTCTGACGGTATTATAGCTGAATCTGGGAGCGCTGATCATTTGTCCCTATTGATCTGGCTGCCATCCTCTTTATAGGCAAAATCTTCAACTGATATTGGTAGAAGCTACAGTGCATCTCCTATCAAGAGTCAAATACATCCCTCAAAACTTCTGCCCAGAATCAATCAATACCCCATAAATTAAGAAGCGTTTCAAGGTATGAAAGCCCATAACAGAAGATTAAAAAACTCAGGGTCTCATTATTCCTTGCACTAGCCCCTGTAATACTCCTATTTTACCCGTGAGGAAACCCAAGGGCCACGGGTGTAGGTTTGTCCAGGACCCACAAGCAATAGAGAACATTGTCATCCCTCAACATCCTGTTGTTACTAACCCTCATACACTATTAACTTCCATCCCCACTGAAAGTTAAGTCTTCATTGTGATTGACTTATGCAGTGCATTCTTTAGTGTTCTAATTGATGAAGTTAGCCAATACCTTTTTGCCTTCACTTGGAAAGGGAAAAAAATCACCTGGACAGTAATGCCTCAAGGTTCTACTGAGAGCTGTTCTTATTTCTCCCACATCCTGAAGGCTGACCTGGATAATATGAAGTTCTTTACGGGTTCTGCTGTGTTGCAATATGTGGATGACTTGATTCTTTGTTTTTCCTTCCAAGTCTCCTCACAGGAGGATAGCATCCACTCACTAATGAAGCTTTTATCCTTTAAGGGACATAGGTCCCCCTGGAGAAACTGCAGTTCGTCCAAACCCAGGTTTGATATTTAGAGCATCTAATATCAGAACAAAGGCTGCACCTAGTTCTAGACAGGCTTCATGGGGTCCTAAGTTTCCTAAAACCCAAAACTAAGCATCAACTGCCAGGTTTCCTTGAGCTAGTTGGTTACTGATGAAATTGAATCCCAAATCTCTCTCTCTCATGGGCAAACCTTTGTGTGTTTTACTAAAGAAAAACCTCAACCTAATTTTATGGGAAGAATAGGATAACATAACTTTTAAAGCCTTAAAGGAGAGTTTAATGAAACCACCTGCCCTTCAGCCTATCAACTACCAAATTCCCTTTTCCTTTTTTATATGAAAAGGAAGGGAATGCCCTTGGGGTACTCATCAAAAATATGGCAACCACCATAGACCCACAGGATATTATAGCTAGCAACTGGACCCTATGGCACTGAGATAACTTATTTTGGCTTACAGCCATTACTACAACTTCCCTTTTTGTTAAGGCCACCAAGGAAATCATTGTGGGATCCCCTTTATCCATCTTTCCACACCACGCAATGGAAGGCCTCCTGAATTCTCATCACACTTAATATTTTTCAGTCACCTCCCTTCGCTCCTATGAAGTCCTTTTGTTAGCTGCTCCTCACAAAACTCTTAACCTGCTACTCTTCTGCCCTCCATTGGCTGCTTAACACTGATGGATCCCCTCCTGACCCCGACAGATGATCTACAGTAAAGTCCTTTGAATAACACTGACTTTTCATGGTTCACTGATGATTCTTATTTAAAAGGTAAAAATGGCAAATATTGCACTGGATAGGCAATATCAACACACTCTGATGTAATTGAAGCGGCACTTTTGCCTTTGGCTACTATGGCCGAGGCCCAACTAGCCAAAACATAAGTGCTCAAAGTCCTACATCCTAACGAAAGGCAAAACTGTCAATATTAATACTGACAGAAGACAGGCTTTGGGAGTAGCTCATTATTTTTGAATGTTATGGAAATAATGTGGCTGCTTTACTTTCAGCGGAAACATAATTTAAAAATGGCCTGTATGTTCAGGAATTTTTAGCTGCTGGCTTAGCTCCTATTAAGATCCCAGGGCATTCTAAACTGGACTCTCTAGAAGCTAAGGGAAATCACCTTGCTAACTCTTCCACAAAGAGTGCTGCTCTTAAAGAAACCATACCTCTGGCATGGTCCAAAGAGATTTCCCCAAATGATAACTTACAAAAACTGGCTGGAGAAACCCAACATTTGGCCTCAGAGAAGAAAAACAAGATTGGCAATCCAATAATTGTTTTGATGAAAAGCAAAAGCTCTGGTTCAGGCCAAATAGCAACCCAATCCTACCAAAGACTAACATCCCCACTTCTAACTACTATACATGCATTGAAACATGTTCCACTGACAAACTGATGGCATTCATAAATCAGTACTGGTGGGGAACTAGAAATCAGTAGATGCAAAAAACACCTACTTCACTTATCCCACTTGTTTAAAGTACAACCCAGGGAAACATATTCATACTGCTGCTCCCAGACATTTTAAATTGCCTAACGGACCATTCAAGTTCTGACAAATGGATTTCATAGAATTTCCCTCGTCTCATGAATATAAATATGTTTTAGTCATGTCTGTATGTTTTCTCAGTAGACTGAAGCTTTCCCATGTGCACAGGCTACTGCTTATTCTATGGCTAAAATCCTGTTGGATCAGATCATCCCAACCTGGAGATCTCCTCTCAAACTCTGTGGTGAGTGGGAAACACATTTTACCAGTCAGGTGCTTCGACAAGTCTGTGCTGTTTGGCCAGTTCTACAATACTTTCACTGGGCTTACCATCCTCAGTCCTCAGGTTTAGTTGAACATACTAACAGTATTATTAAGACTCAGTTGGCAAAATGTGTAGAAGCTCTCCAAATACCTTGGCTAAAAGCACTATTACTGGTCTTTCTATAGGTCAGATTCATCCCCTTTGGAACTCATAAACTAACTCTTTGAGATAAACACAGGGTACCCAATGTACCTGGCCCTGCCTCTTTTGATCCACAGCTGATGAAAAGAGATATACTTCAATATAGTAAAGGCCTAACTGCTTCTATCAAAATGAACCATGTTCTGGAAGAGCAGTCTTTTCACAGAGCACTCCAGGGAGATGAAGATGTCATGTAACATACTTTCCAACCTGGAGATTTCATCTGCTGGAAAAGACATCTCCAGAAAGACTCTCTTCAACCTTCCTGGAAAGGCCCCTATCAGGTATTGCTAACCAACCTGTGTGCTGCCAAACACCAGGGAACAGACGCCTAGATTCATGTGACACATCTAAAGAAAGTGCCTCACCCTGACTGGACCTGCACAACGTCTAGTAACCTGGATGGTCAAGATTTCCTTGAAATTGAAGCAGATGAATTCTGATGAGACAGTTTTCTCAAGATGTCCAAACCAGGACTATTGAAAGGTGTCTGCCAAGCCCTTGATGTTGACTCTAGTGCTTCAGATGATCTCCACTGCCTAAGATCATAACATAGGAACTTCATGTGCCTGAGAGTTCTCCCTGCTACCCCTCATTGTTACTCAAGTGTTAGGACAGTAGGTTTCCAATTTGGGCACTTTCCCTCCAATGATGTCCTTATTTGGTGGTGGCGGTGGTGGGCAGGGGGTGGGAATGGTAACCTTGAAGACACTTTTCTTCATTCTGGTTCAGTGGTTTTTCTCTGGGCCCTCCCTCCTCTCTGGACCCTCCCCCTTCTCTCTTCTCCAAGACCCAGGTCAATAAAAATGCAGGAGACTTTTGTTCAGGGCCCCTGATCAGTGAGATAACATCTATGTGTGTGCTGATCCATCTGATCCTCAACTGCCTGCAGTTCCTTGGGGGGCAGGGGGTGGGGGCGGGAAACACAACCAAGGGGAGTTGGCACCTTCTCCACTTTCACCTCTTGCATATATGATAAGTGGTTAAAGACTTGACTTACTTTCATTTTGGTCTATTACCTTAAAAAGAGCTACTTGGGCACCTGGAAGCGCAGCTCTTCCAGCTCAGTTGGCCTCCTAATAGAGTTATGAGGGATTATAATAAAGAGTCACCACAACATGAATTGCAATTTTCCACAAAGAGAAATTTAGTGTGGTATGGGCCCAAGGTGTTCATGTGGGAGGTCTAAAGGAGGTAGAACTTATTTGAGAGGTGAGGTAAGGTAGTGAGTTTTCTAGAAGGACATCCTTAACTTGAGATCTTGTAAAAATAGCCAGAGAGAAACAGGTAGCAGAAGTAAGAAATACACATCTGGTACATAGAGAGAGGTTACTTATTGTATAGATTTGGAATTGTAATCCACATAAAACATGTTCAATGATATAAAAAGTAAGCAAGAGGCACCAGATTTACCTTTCCATATGGAACTAAAAACTAGACAAAATATATGAAATAATGGTTTTCAGGCATTGGGTATAAGATGATACAAGGCTGTCATCCTTGAGAGAGGACAAACAAATGAAGTGAACTCTATGATTGCTCCAGCATACTACCTACAGGGAGCTTGCAGGCCACTTTACAGAAATAGGGGACCTAAGTGAAGTCTGGTGATCTTCCTAAATTGAAGAGACAGATCCCAGATTCCAGGAAGTCTAAGGAAGTGACAGTTTGCAGGGGAAAGTGCCACAGAGAAGAGATCTTAGAGACAGACAGAACTCTGGTGATCTACAGAGGGTCCCCTCAATTCTTTGGCTAAGTACGGATCAGCAGATGCATGTGAGAAAACAACCCAAAGAAAGAACCACCTAAAAAGACTAAAGGAAATCATCTTCAAAGCTCACACAGACCCAAGAGCTGTTAATACTCCTGATTGCAGAGAGGGAAGGAAAAAAAAAAGAAAAAGAAAAAGTAAAGGACATTATGTATAGTTGAAAAAAGATAACAATGACAGCAGAGTTCTTATCAGAAACAATTTAAGCCAGAAGATAGAGAAATTTTTTAATGTACCAAAAGAAAAAAAAAAAAGTCAATAAAGAATTCTAATCTTAGTAAAAATATCTTTCAAAAATGAAGACCAATATAGATTTTTGTTTGCAAGTGTATAAAAGCTGAAAGAATTCATTGCCAGCAGAGGTGCACTATAAGAAATATTAAAGGGAGTCCTTCGGGAAGAAATAAAATGATACCAAATGTAAATCTGGATCTATAGAAAGGAATGAAGAACAGCAGAAATGGTTCTCAGTAGAGAAAGATAAGAACCTCCAGAGCTGGTCACATCTAAGACTGCAGGCTAAACACAGGTAATAATTTGAATTTCTGGGATCACCCCTTCCGAGCAGGAAATAATCTCGTAGGTGGACTGATCTGAACATTTAAAAAAAATACAGATTTAAAATCCACTTTGGAAGAAAACACAAAGTAAGTGAAGAACGTACCAAGCTTTGAATTTAGTAAAATATGAGGTCAGAAAAGAGATAATAAAACATCCAAAGGAAATAAAGTGGTAATTTGAAGAGTTGAGGCAATAAATTAAGAACCAAAAACACCATTGTGTATATAATAGAAACATTAGAAAGAATAAAGGAAAGAATATACATGGCTAAAAATCGAATTACTGATGAAGTAAAGAAACTGATTGCAGGAGAAAAAGACAAAGATTAAAGAAGTAGAAGAAAATAGGTATCAGACCAGACAAAAAATATTCTAACATAGAGACAAGTGATGTTCTTGAACTACAGCGTAAAAAAATGGAATAGAAAACATATGCAAAAACATATACAAGAAAAATTTCCTTGGAATGAAGGCAATCTTAATTGACAAACAATAAATTACACAGATAAACTAAGAAAATATGATTTAGAAAAAAGTTTGCCAGGACATATTCTATTTAAATTTTGGAACATCAAATTGAAAAAAGTAAAAACTCAAGCATCCACATCACAAACGCAAGTCACATCCAAAGAAAAGAATAAGGTTCAAGAGTGAAGGAGAATCAGACACCTCTCCATAACATACCTCCACAGCAACCCTATATTCTAAAAATGAGGAATACCTACAAGTTCTGAGAGAAAAAAAAAAAACGTGTGACCCAATAAAATTATACCCAGCCAATTTATGCCTTGACTATAAAAACTGCTGAAATATAGTCACAAATATATAAGCTCTTACAAATATGGCTATTTTGATTCCTTCTTTGAAAAAACAAAACAAAACATACTTTCAATTATATCTGACTAACCAAGGAATAAATCAAAATAAAAAACTCATAAATAGAAAAGCCATGGCTTCAAAAAAATATGATAAGATTTGAAATCATTATATATAGGCACACCTAGTTTTATTAAGCTTCATTTTTTTGCACTTCACAGTATCGCATTTTCATCAACATGAAGCAAGATTCTCCACTAGCAAAAAGATTATAACTCATTAAAGGCTCAGATGATAGTTAGCAGCTTTTAGTAATAAAGTAGCTTTTAATTAAGGTATGTACATTGTTTTATTAGATATAATGCTATTGCACACTTAATAGACTAGAGCATAATATAAACATAACTTTTATATGCACTGATAACCAAAGAATTTGTGACTCGCTTTATTGTAATAATTCTGTTTAGTGCAGTGGTCTGGAACTGAAAACACAATATTTCTGAGGTATGCCTGTATAGAAATCAGACTTCAAAACAAGGAAATCATTGTTGCAATATAGACTTTGAAAAAATTAAGAGGTAATTTAATGAACAAAACTCAAGATGTGGGGGAAACAAATGGAATGTTTTATAAAAATGATAGTTTTTTCACCTTGTATGGCAAAATGTTTATTTTTAATATGCTCTGAAATTGAAATATATACATTGAAAAACAAAGTAAGTCCATCTTCAATAATTTTGGAACTGTTTTTTAAATTTTAGACAGAAATTTTAGAAATTAATATCTCTTGAAGTAATGAAACATTTTTCTAAAGTTCAACAGTTCTTTTACATTTATATCTGCTTACTTTCATTTGGTTGGCTCCAAATTTAAAAAAAGTATATACGTAAATATCTTTTTTTAATATCATATTGTCTTTTTACACAATTTCTCTATCTAGGCTGCTTTCTATATTAGTATGAAGAGATTTTTGATTTGATAATTATTTAATACTAAATTATGATTTTTAAGTGTTTGTGAATTAGGAGTTATTTCTTTGCTTTCTTCTTTTTATGCTTTCTTATTGTTTCAATGTTTTTAAGTATGTATAATTTTTCCAAAAACAACAGAGTTATTACTTTAAAAACAATAAACCAAGGATAAAGTTAAAGAGAACCCTAATAGTTAAGAACAATTGGAAAGATGTTCCAATGGAAGAGAATAAGAAAATACAGGAAAGAGTAGAAGAAAATAAAACAGGAGAAAATCAATGTTTCAGAAATCAATGAAGGCATAACCCTGAAACACAACAAACATATCAATAGTGTAAAATGGAGGGGTGACCTAAGAAAGAGCAATTGGAACAACAATAGTAAGTGGGACAACAGCCAGATGAGTAGTATATGATAACTTAATTAATAAGTATAAATTCAATATAAATTACTAATTATTAAGTGTAAAGTGTTAACACCTACCGTGTTTCCCCCAAAATATGACCTAGCTGGACAATCAGCTGTAATGCACCTTTTGGAGCAAAAATCAATATGAGACCTGTTCTTATTTTACTATAATATAAGACCAGGAATATAATATAATAAATTAATATAATATAATATAACATAATGTAATACCTGGTCTTATATAAATCTGCATCTTTTGGAGCAAAAATTAATATAAGACCCAGTATTATATTATATTATATTATTATATATTATATTATATTATATTATATTATATTATATTATATTATATTATATTATATTATATTATACTATATTGACCTGATCTTATATTATAGTAAAATAAGAACAGGTCTTATATTGATTTTTGCTCCAAAAGACGCATTAGAGCTGATTGTCCGGCTAGGTCCTATTTTCAGGCAAACACAGCATGAAGTATAGTGGTTACATGTGACTGTAACACAGTTAAATAATTAAAAAGAAATCCTGTCAAATCAAAGTTATTTACCTTTTCTAATAAGGTACTGAAGTATGGACTGAAGTTGTAAAGTACATATAGTTGTCTTGATTTTAACAAAGGAATAACCGTGCAGTTGGAACAGATACAATCCTTACTGAACCCTTTTAGACTAGTGGTCAGGCAGGTTGCAGATTTGCAGATCCCCAAGTTTCCTTCTAACTCTAAGAGTTTTATTCCAGAACAATTGATGAGAACTAAATGATTTCCAGAAAAATGTATGTCAAACAAAAATATAGATGTATTATTGATATTGACTACAATAACTTCATGTTATCTATAAAACTTCAAATAAACATAACTGGTAAAACTTTATAAACGAATAATAAAAAAATTATCTTTTCTTATATAACACCTCTTCAGAATTTTTAATATTATAAACTGACTTTCAGGTGCTCTCTCTATTTAGTATTCTCAGGAGAGGTGAAAATGTTAATAAGACATCAATGAGTAGAACAGTGGAAAGAGGGGGAACAAGAGAAAGATTCTTAAAAGAAATTGAAAATGAAACATCAAGAATGAGATAAGTAAAAAATGCCTGCTAAATATTTATTCTTACAAAAAAATTTACCTTCTCTTTCCTTTGCTATACATGCATTCAATTCTTGTATTGTTGCTTTATCAATAGATATATGCACTTTAAGTTTATCCAATTCTTCTTGAAGAGTCATCCTATGAAAATTAACACAACAAATAATTATTTTAAGGAATAATGCAGCAAACAAATAAAGGCAGCAAGGTTATTTTACAATATATGAACTAGACAATAGTAAAACAAAAGGAAAAATGTATTAATATTAACAAATCCTAACAATTAAAATTGAATTTTAATGAGTGCCTGGTAAGTAAAATGTTTTAAGTGATTTTTAATTGTATCTAAATAAGCATGCTAAATAAAACATAGACTAGGTGATTTAAAAAAATCATGTACTGAGTTACCTGACCACTTTCTAACACACAGATATACCATGTAAAACAATAATACAAAATGTTAATATATACCACTGAAAGCAAAAATAGTAAATCTCTAGATGCCAAGTAAAGACAAAGAATCTTACTAGTAAAATGGAATTGAGCTACAGTAGTGAGACACATGGATCAAGTATTGCCCATGGAGACCTTACACCTTGAGACCTGAGTTTGATGGAAGTTTATGCCCAAGGCCCTTCATGGCTGAGACACAAAATTAGGCTAATTTCACAAAGCTAAAACACACACACACACACTCACACACACACAAACTGTGAAAGAAAACCTTAGTATCAGAGATCATTTAGTTAGAGTTCCATTAAAAAGAGGCTTCCTGCCCCAGTCTGAGGGCAGGACAGAGTCAAGCACGTGAAATCAGAATCCTAAGCCTATATTACTGGTTTCAAAATTGAGCCATATATATTTGCAGAGACCTGACAAACTGATAGTAATGTAAAAACTGATTTAAGGACAGTGTACACTGAGGCTTTAGGGAGACACAATCGTCCACTACAGAGAGGCTTTCACAACTAGAAAAAAGGTTAGGAGAAACAGCACCACACAAAATAATTCTCAAAAGTGTCAAATTTGCGGATAAGAATAAACATATAAATAAGTTCAAAGACATAAATGACAGTCTACATACTTTCACTCCGAAAATGACAGAATGCACAACAACGAAACAAAACTATTATAAATTAGTTTTCATTAGATTAGTTTTTAAAATGTTAAAAGAGAAAGAAAAAGAGGTGATAAACATATATTTAAAAGAATAGGGATTTATGAAACAAGAGAACACAAATAAGAAAAAGAACTAAATAATACATATAAAAATGCTAAATAAAAGAACTAAAATTAACAATAACATAATAATTGAAATTTAAAACTCAGGTGATGGGTTAAATATCACACAAAGCTAATGAAAATTGGTAAAATGAAAGACAACACACACAAAAAAGAGAAGGATAATAGTAAAAATAAAGTGTGTTGCAATGAGAAGCCCAGAAAGCATCTAATAAAAATTATTCAAGGTGAGAATTGAGAAAATTTGGGGGGTGAGGGAATGGAAGGGGATAAACAATATTCAAAATACAATATATGGAACTAAACAAATTACTATCCAAAGCAATCATAGTATCGAAATAAAGGTAGAGATAAAATAAGGTAGAACTAAGTTCTGAACAACAAAATGATGGAAGAATAAGGAAAGGATCAGAGTTCAAGCATGTTAAAAGTCTCTACTGTTTGAGCAGGATAGAGGCATTTATGAACTTTAGACTTTGTCAAATGATGTATGCTATAATTTCAAGAAAAAGCATTTCAAGAATGTAAAACGAATGTAAAATTTACAAATCAGAGGTTAAAAAAGGAAATGAAGAAAATGTAATCAAATCGAAGTTTGGATTAGTTTCCTGCGTTGTTTAGCTAAGAACATGGAACATAGTGAAGCAAGATGGCTCCACAAAGAAAACGCAGATGCAGCTCATCTCAACTTCGTTTTCCTTGGCTCTCACATCACTAAGCCAGCAGAACACAAGGCTACAGTTGTTGGAAATGTTATTTCTTGCTTGTTAGAGGTATTTTATACTTATAGCTTGTTCTTTTTCAGGAAGAACTCACACTGTCCCTACTTCCAATAAGAAATATTTATAAACATTAGGGGCCACTTTGTTCTTGAGTGGAACTAGTCTTGATGGGTGTTCGGAGGAGGGGCTGCTCTGAGCTGGATGAATAATGGCTACCTAGTGACGGCCCACGTAAATGGTGTTTCTGACACTCTGTTTGGTCTGAGGACCACAATTCAGAATCTACTTCTTACAGGACAAATTACAGGAAATGACTGTATTCAGGTGCAGGACAGCTGGTGGCAGAGAACAATGCCCTGAGGAAAAGGAAAGCAACAAACAGAGACCTAGTGATAGTCCAGATTTCTGCCTGGAGGCACTCTACATGCTACCAGGCAGGGAAAAGGGGGCCTCACTGATTTGGGGGTAAAAATATGGCTGGAAAATTCCTAAATGTTTAGAATTAAAGAATCTACTTTTAAGTACTTTTTCTCTCAATGAAAACTCCAAGAGACATTATAAAATATTTTGAACTTGCAAAAAACTGAAACACAACATTTCAAAATTTGTGAGGCATTAAAGCAGTTCTTATCCGCATATGTACATCTACTACATGATATGCTCATATTAGAAAAGGAAAATCTACAACGATGTGAACTTCCAATGAAGAAAACTAGAAAAAGAAGACAAATCAAGTTGAGCACTTTTTCATATGTGGATTGACTATTTGGATGTGCTCTTTTGTGAAATATCTGTTCAAGCATTTTACTCATATTTCTATTGAGTTGAATATCCTTTTCTTATTTATGCATAGGAACTTTTCATATATTCTGGATGCTAGTCCTTTGCTGCACATACATACTGCAAATATATTTTTTCACTGGGAAAGTTGCCTTTTAATTCATTTAATAGTATCTTTCAATGAACACAAGTTTTTGATTTTAAAATAGTCCAGTTTATCAATCTTTAATTTGTATTTAGTCCTCTGAATCTGGTTTAAGAAAATTTTGTCTACTACAAAGACAATAAAGATGTTCTATATTTTCCTCCAAAGGCTTTATTACTTAATCTTTCACATTTACATCTGCAGTCCATCTAGAATTGATTTTTGTGTATGGTATGAGGTAAAATATTACGGTAATTATAATGTTTTTTTAAAAAACCCTGAAGTTCTTTGGACTTTAAGCGTACAGTTATATCATTTGCTATTTTGGTTTGTTCCTGTTTTTCATAATTAGAAGCAATGCTGTAGTGAACATCCTTGTATGAACACCCAAGAATACTTTAGTGTTTTTAATTAGAAATGTAATTACTGGGTTTTTGAGTACATCCTTAAAAAAAGAAAAGAAAAAAAACAGATTATTTCAAACATTAAAAAAAGTATGGAGAATAATATAACCAACATTAATATACCAACCATTTGATTTAAAAACACTAACATTATGCCACATTTAATTCATAATTTTTATTTCTGTGAATAAATAAAATGATCTGTAAATAGTATTACCCCATAAAATATTACACCTTACTTCCCTTCCCAGAAATTATCAGTATCTTTAATTTGGTGTGTACATTTCTGCTTCATGTTTTAATACTATATATGTGTATAGTTACATATAATTATATTTTTTGTGCGTATGTGTGTTACGTATGTGCACACACATGTGTATCTACAAAAATAATAGTACTGTTCTATGATTAAAAATACTATATTTTTTGAGAATATATAATAGCATATATACTATTATTCAACTTCCTTCTTTTAACTCAACTTTTGCTTTTGAAGCATTTCCATTTTGACACATGAAGATCTAATTTATTCATGTTAAATGTCATACAGTATTACATTATATTAATATACCACAATGCACTTATTATCAGCTACTAATGGACATTTAGATTGTTTCTAATTCTTCACTATTACAAAAATACCACAATGAACATTCTTATTTATATATCCCAGGTCACTTTACTTAAAAAAAGTCCTAAGAATCTATTTTAGAGTGTAATTTTTCTCTTAAGCGTTTTTATATTCCCTAGATGGAATTAGAAATATTGAGAAAAGATATTACCAAATTAAATGCTTTCTGACATCTGAAGATAATTTTACCTACAACATTCCTGCACTGATGATATATACTATTTATTTCTTATTAACCTTAAGATGCAACTGATCTACATTGAAAAAAATCATTCTGAATTCTGAAGTTTTCAGAATAAATAATTTGTATCAGTTACCCATATTATTCAAAATAAAATTTTATATTTATATATGGTCATTGGCATTCAATGCAGATGTTCAAAATCAACATTCTTGATAAAATTATTCTCCCTAAAGAAAAAATGTTTTAAGATATACTAAGTTAATATGACAAAAAACACTTATAGAAAGCAACTTTGATAACATTTTTTTAGAAAAATCATAGGATTATTCACTAAATACTTAAAATTTACTATGTAATTAATTAAGTAAATACTATGTTATTTTCACACTTATTTTCAGGCAAGAAACAAAAGTGAAAGATAAATGATAAGGGGGGGGGGTGAGACAGTCAAGTGTGTTATGTAAAGGATTTAGATTTTATTTTAAGAGTAATGGAATGATACTAAAGGTTTCCAGCAGGGGAGAGATATGCTCAGATTTGTATTTTACAAGACTGCTGTGCAGCACTGGGGAAAATGGATTCAAGGGGATAATAATGGATTTGGAGAGGTGTTTATAAGTGTATTCTGTTTGACGATATGGAAGATATGTTGGTGATTTGGATTAGGACATTGGTAGTAAGAATGCAAAGAAATGGACATATTCTAGAGATATTTGTGATGTGGAATCATTAAGACTTAATTATATGGTTTGTTATAAGGAGGTGAGAGAGAGGGAAAACTCTATTATAACCCTGTAGGTTTCTGGTTTAAGCAAATGGGCAAATTACAATGTCATTTTCCCTGCTTCATGCTACTTAATCTTCCCTTATTATTGTTCTTATTACACTTTTGCTTGTTTTTCCTGTTATGAGGTGAGGTTCTGATAAAAAAGTGTAGTACATTATTTTGCTTTGTATCTCTGTGCATAGTAGAGTACCCAGGTGCAGAATTTTATATAGGTTACCGAAAAAGACCAAAATTACCCACCCGTTGCAAGCTCCTGATTTATTTAGCCAAGGATACAGAAAACATGTAATGAATGTCAACACATCTTCCCTTGACTTCTAGGGTTCCTAGCAAAGACATGCTAGATATACTGCATAAGAAATGCTTAGGGGCAGACGGATGGCTCAGTTGGTTAGAGTGCATGTTCTCAACAAGGTTGTCTGTTGGACTCCTGCAAAGGATGATGGGCTGCACCCTCCGCAACTAGATTGAAAATGGCGACTGGACTTCGAGCTGAGCTGCGCCCTCCATAACTAAGACTGGAAGGACAACAACTTGACTTGGAGCTGGTGGGTCCTGGGAAAAACGCACTGTTCCCCAATAAAGTCCTGTTTCCCCAAGCCAAACAAAAGAAATGCTTAATATCATGTGGTACCATTAATCTCCTTTTCATACTTTTATTTCACTATTCAGAAAGAATGTACACAAATATTTTATACCAATATTTTTATTTAGTAGAATGTTAACATGATTTTGTTGGTTCATAAATCTAATTTAGTGTCAGTAAGGCAACATCTTCAACTAAATGAAAACGCTGAGTGGGCCCACTGGCATTTCTGATAGCTTCCCTTGCCTCTTTCTATCTAGTATCCCAAAGGTGGTTTCACCTCACCAGCACATAGTAGGTACCCCTAAAATGAACTTCATTATTGTTTGAAATTATTACTCTTCATACACCTCTGTATATTCAGTCCCTACCTTAGTGGCTGGTTCTAAATTATATTGTTTAAATATTAAATGAATAAGTAGATGAATAAATATATAAGTATTTGTTATATGAATATTGGAGGAACGAGCCAATTTAGCGGTTCATAGATTAAGTTCTTGGTCTTTTTAAAAATATCATTATGATATAATAGTAGATGTATTTTATAAATCTAAGTGAATTATTATAGGAACTGCATTCCATGAATATTTTTCAAGTCCTTGAACTATAGCAATAGCAACAAATACTTCTGATCATACTTGATGGTAGAAACACTATAACATGGTAGCATCATTTTTTTTTATCATATTTTGTAAACTGACTTAAGAGTTGCCACATAATATTTTATTAGGATCTTGAACAGTTAACTCAACTTTTAAGTTTGGATTTGGAAGTACTACTCAAATTTGGTTTAAAAGTAGTTTTAGTAGTACATTTTCTTTTATGTAGTCTAGCTTTAGACTTAAAAGATAGTTATTATTGAATAAATAGAGGTAAATCTTACTCCTTAAATAGTCAGGACTGAGTATTAAACTAGATTCTAATGTAGGACATAAAAATAAGACTTCCTGGTACACAGAAAAATAAGATGAAACTTCTGATTCCCTTTTGACAAGAAGGAATAGATGTATTTATCCCTATTCCTCCCACTAATTAAATATAAAGATCTTGAATATGATACATAAAACAAACATAAGACTCTGAAAGGCAGGGAGGAGAAGAAGGATAGGATTTGGACTTTTAGAGTAGAGGAACAACACTAGAGTAACAACTCACAGTAATAGGTTCGTTGGCTTTCTTCTTTCCTCCTAAATATCTTACACGGGGTACTGAAGAACCTACAACCCAGAAATGTCAAAGGACACAAACAAACAAACAAAAAAAGGTTCAAGGAAAATCTCTGCTCTCTAGCCAAAGAACTGGGAATGGGGCAAACTAGCAGGACAGAAATCTTGTTGATGCTAACCAATCAACTCCAGCCATACACCGCTGGCAATTTTTAAGCCTTGCTCTGTCAGTGAAGGCCAAGTGAGAAGCCTGGAGGTCCAATCCCATCAAGCAGTAATGAGGCATTCCCTCACAACACTTTTAATGCAGCATCAACAGGGGTGAGGTTAGGTGCTACGACTCCCACCCCTTTCTGGCAATAATGATGTGACCCTCTCCGTCAGGTACAATGTCATCAGAAGCCTGTTAATGCAAAATATTTAAGTAAGATCAAGAGTCTGAAAACAATACTCCAAATTTCCTGTAAACAATTGAAAAATAACTCATCATACAAAAAACAAAGAAAATCTCAACATGAAAGAGAAGTCACCATTAAGAAATGCCACCACCAAGATAACACACGTGTCAGAATTACTTGATAAGGATTTTAAAGTAGCTATGATTAAAATGTTCCAATGAACAATTATGAATGATCTTAAAACAAAGAAAAGAGTCTCAGCAAATAAATAAAAAATAGAAAGAAGAATCAAATGGAAATCTGAGGATTGAAAATTATAATAACCAAAATAAAAAACTCACTGCATGGGCTCAATAGCAGAGATGACAGATGAAAGAGGAAAGTATCAGTGAACTTGAAGACAGATAATAAAAATCACCCAATTTGAACAACAGAGGTAAAATAGGCTTAAAAATAAACTAGAGTCTCAGGGACCTGTAGGACAATACTAAAGGATCTAGCATTCATAACAAGGGAATCCCAAAAGAGAAAAAATTAATATGGGGCTGGGAAAATTATTTGAAGAAATAATGACATAAATTTGACAAAAGGTATAAACATAGAAATTCAAGAAGCTTCGAGAGTTCTAAAAAGATAAATCCAAAGAAAGCTACACTAAGACATGTCACAATCAAACCTGTGAAAACTAAAGAAAAAGGAAAAATGATTAAAAGTAGCTAGAAAATATCATGCATTACCTTCAAAAGAACAGTGATTCAAATAACATCATATTTTCCATCAGAAACTATGGAGGCTAAAAGGAAGTGGCATATTTTTAAAGTGCTAAAGACAAGAATTGCTAAATTAAAATTCTGTACCTAGTGAAAATATCCTTCAGGAATGAAGGTGTAATGAAGACATTTATATAAAGGAAAACTTAAAGAATTTGTTGCTGGCCAACCTACCCTAAAAGAAAACCTAAAGAAAAGCTCTTCAAACAGAAACAAAACAAAAAAAATATGATAAAAGAAAACTTGGAAGGTCAGAAATAAAGAAGTAACAGTGGAAAAAATATAAAAATCTCTATTATATTTGTCAGTAAACTTTAGGCTATCCTTTTGAAATTTTAAAATTATGTTTGTCAGTTGAAGCAAAAATTATAACAACATCTAATGAGTTTTTCAATGTATTTAGAGAAAATATTTAAGACAATTATATAATAAAGAGGGTAGCATAAAGAGACACATATAGAAGTAAGGTTTCTACATTCCTCCTGAAGTGGTACAATGTGAGTACCAATATACTGTAATAAGTTGTTATGTATAATACTTAGAACAAACACTAAAAAAACTAATTCAAAAAGATATATTCCAAAACACTATAGATAAATAAAAAGGTAATTAAAAAAAAAAGTGTTTAAGTAACACATAGAAATAAAGGAAAGAGGAAACAAATAAAAAAATAACAACATGTCAGACAGCTCTAAAATATCAATAATGCAAGACATAATGTCAGTATGAAAAAAAATGTAACTTATTTCTGTATACTACCAATATACAATTAGAAATCAAAATTAAAATTACAATACCATTTATAAGAGCCCCCAAAATTAAATACTTTGGTACCAATCTAACAAAAGTATTAGACATATAGAATCTACATGCTAAAATTATAAAACACTGATAAATCTCAAGAGAGACATGCCATATTCAAGGACTAGTAGACTCAACATAACTAATATGTCAATTTTCTTGACGCTGATCTATAAGATTCAGCACAATTCAAATCAAGATTCCTACATGACTTTGGTAGCTGTAGCTATTTTTTAAACCTATTTTTGTAGCTATAACTTATATGGAAAAGCCAAGGGACTAGAAAAGCCATACCAATTTGAAAAAGAATAAAGCTGTTTGACTCACACTGAGTTTAAGACTTCTTAGAAAGCTACAGTAATCAAGACAGTGTGGTGTTCACAAAAGTTTAGGAATTCAGATTAATAGAATAAAACAGTCTTGAAATAGACCCACGGATATACAGTCAGTTGGTATTTGACTGTTCCAAAGGCAATTAATTGAAGAAAGAATAGTCTTTTCAAAAATGATGCTGATGCTATTGGATATAAATTTGTAAAAGATATAAAATAAACTTCAACCTATAACTCACAACTTATACAAATATTAGCTCAAAATGGATCACAAAGCTAATATTAAACTTTTAGAAGAAAATATGGAATAAAATACTGTAAGCTCAGAGCAAGAAAATAGTTATTACATGACATCAAAGACATCCATAAAAGAAAAAAATTGATAAACATCAAAATTAAGTGTTGTCATGCAAAAGACACTGGTAAGAGAATGAAATGCAATCTATAGAATGGGAGAAAATATTGCAAATTGCATATTTGATTAAGGACTTGTATAAAGACTACATAAAAAAATTATTGTTTAATTGGTTTATAACCAATTTTTTTAATGGGGAAAAGATCTGAACACATACTCTTCAAAGATATAAAGACAGTATATAAGTATGTGAAGAATTACCAATACCATTAACCATTATGGAAATGCAAATTAAAATCACAATGAGATACCAATACACACTTATTGGAATCGTCTAAAAATTAATGACAACATTAAGTGCTGCCAAGGATGTGGAGCAACTCAACTTCGATGCATGTCTGGTGGGAATGAAAATGGGACATATGGCCACTCTAGAAAACAGTTTGACAGTTTCTTACAGAGTTATACATATACTGACCATGTGACTCGGCAATGAAACTCGTGAGTCTTTACCTTAAAGAATCAAAAAGTTATGCTCACACTAAAACCTGCATATAGCAGTTCTATTCATAATTGCAAAATAACAAAAAAAGACTCAAATGTTCTTCAAGGGATGAATAAACAAACTGTGGAACATCCATAAAACAGAATACCATGTAGCAATAAAACTAGATGAAACAACAAGGGCATTTTGCTCAATGAAAGAAGCCAGTCTCAAAAAGTTAAAGCTTGTATGACCCCATGCATATGACATCCTGAACAAAGGCAAAGCTATAGAGAGGAAGAACAATTCAGTGGCTACAGGTGTTAGGGATGGTAGAGAAACTGAGTACAAAGGGGCAGAACAATGAAACTTTTTGAGATGATGGAACTAGTTTCTAGCCTGATAGTGGTGGTAGTTACTTAAATCTATTGTATATTTTATATACATATACACACAAAGACACACACATACAGGCACACTCACACACACATGGTCTGACAATTAAGTTCTTGAACTTGTTGCAACGATGTCGCTAACCTTTGCTGATATCAGAGGGATTCTTCATTATGAATTTGTACCAATGGGACAAATAGTTAACCAAGTTTACTATTTGGAAGTGCTGAAAAGGCTGCGTGAAAAAGTTAGATGACCTGAACTTTTCGCCAACAATTCATGGCTCTTGCATCACAACAATGCACCAGCTCACACAGCACTCTCTGTGAGGGAGTTTTTAGCCAGTAAACAAATAACTGTATTGAAGCACCCTCCCTACCTGATCTGGGCCCCAATGACTTCTTTCTTTACCTGAAGATAAAGGAAATATTGAAAGGAAGACATTTGGATGACATTCAGGACATCAAGGGTAATACGACGACAGCTCTGATGATCATTCCAGAAAAAGAGTTCTAAAATTGCTTTGAAGGGTGGGACTAGGTGCTGGCATCAGTGCATAGCTTCCCAAGGGGAGTACTTCAAAGGTGACCGTGGTGATATTCAGCAATGAGGTATGTAGCACTTTTTCGAGGATGAATTCATGAGCTTAATTGTCCTACCTCGTGTGTGTGTGTGTGTGTGTGTGTGTGTGTATCACTATATGTGTTATAATTCATAAAACTATATGCTAAAAATCTATATGTAAATTTTAAAAAATCTGTCCTTATTAATAAACAAACTTCAATGAATAAAAGATAAGTTTCTGTAAGTCTTATTGTTGAACTACCATACTTTTAGTTTAATTTTTAACATCATATTTCATTAGAACATGTAATACTGAACATGTTTCCAAGGAAACTTCCTGATAGCACAAAATGTATCTTATGTTCTCATGTCACGCACCTACCAAAGTGCCTGTCACAGAGCCATTCCTCCAACGCGCTTGTTAACTGATAAATGTTTCACAAAGTAACACAACCCTCCACCCCAAAACATAATATGATTTAAAGTTTATAACAATTATTTAGCATTCTTTAAGGTTATCAACCCAAACTTCAATACCTTTATCTAAATTATGACTTATCTTTACAAATGACTATCACATTAATGAATTTAAACAGATTTTTTTGGGGGGGGGGGTAATTCCACACTTTTAGTAAAGACTCTTAGTGTTTAATTCAAAGAGCTACTTGTAATGTACACACACTGCTGAATGAACAGACCAGGATTCTAACACTTCCCTAACTTTCTTAAAAAGGCCTTATTACTTTTTCCTTAGTTCTATTTCATTAATGAATAAAATAAACCCCAAATAATCACCACTTCTAGCTAACGTCTGCTTGAAATTTTCTTGCATAGATTAGATCTTGCAACTAATTAGATTCATTTTTTTCACCTAATTCACTTTGTTCACAATTAACTTTCATTTATAAGACAAAAAGAACATTAAGATTATTAGAGAAAGTATCGATACATACTACAACATGGATAAACCTTATGAAAACATCATGTCAAATGAAAGAGGCTAGTCACAAAAGGAACTCATGTTGTCTAGTTCCATTTATATGAAATGTCCAGAACAGGCAAATCTACAGACACAGAAAGCAGATGAGTGGTTACCTAGGGCCGGGAAGGGTGGGTGGAAGCAGGTGCAGCTAAGTGGTGCTGGGGTTTTGGTGGGGGTGTTGAATGAAAATGTTCTAGAATTTATTGAAATGATAGACACACAACTCTTCAAATACACTAAAAGCTACTGAATTGTTCACTTTATATGCTGAAGTATATGGCTTGTGAATTAAATATCAATAAAGCTATTATCAGGGAATATTTCTGGGACAAATCTATAAAATAATTTTCAAGATAAGAGACAATTTTTTTTCAGTTCTAGACTGAAAGCAACAAAGGAACAAGACAAAGAAACAAAAACTCATAAACACAGACAATAGATTAGTGGTTACCAGACGGCAGGGGGAGGAAGGGGTGGTAAAAAGGGTAAAGGGAGTCAAATATATGGTGATGGAAGGAACTGACTCTGGGTGGTGAACACACAATGTGATATATAGATGATGTATGATCATATTACGGAATTATACACTATGTGCACAGAATTGAACACTATGTAATTTTACTAACCATTGTCACCCCAATAAATTTTAATTAAAAAAAAGATAAGAGACTACTATAAGCATCAAACATTTACCATTAATAGAGTATAGTACACTTTAAGAGGTAATTGGAAGTATACATATAAATCTGATCTGATCATTTCCTCAAAAGTTTATCATTACATGTAAAAGGCGGCAAACTAAAGTTCCATGTGTTATCATATAGCATGTAAAATAAGATTTTGACTTACACCTAAGACAATTCAATGATATTTAATGTCATCATGCCACATAATGCTGAAGTCCAGTAATCTGAAAGACATCCAGGCTTTCAAAAAATATTGCATGGTCTCAGTGTTAAAAATTAACTCTAAATGAAGAAATAGTTAAGCAGCAAAAGAGGCTAATTATGTTGGTCCATCTCCTTTTTGTTTCAAAAGAAGAAAAGTGCTCTTTCTTTCACAAGCTGACTATAATAGCCTGTGAATTATAAGATCAAGGAAGCAAACTGTATGTTTTCTAAAATAGGAGTATCCTTCATCAAGTTTTCTACTTAGGGCAGCTAAAAGACCTGTGTGGAGGGATCAGCAGTAAGCCCACAGGACAGGCAGAGCACAGCAAGAAAGAAAGCAATTCCCTCGTGTCTTTTGCAGGTCACTACCAAGGACCATGTTAGCAGATCCATAGCAGACCCTTAACAGGCAGTTCTGCTGCTCCCAGTAATTAGCTTGGACAGCTCTGGCTCCAAGAGGAGCAGCCAGGCTACACCATAATGAGCTCAGCTGGGATTAGCAGGACAGGGCAGGGAACCGAGAGAGCTCAGGCATTCTGCATTGCGTATGTATCGAGGAGATCAAACAAGGATGGCTGGCTAGGTTATCCCCTCTCCACCTCATTCCAAAAATGAAGCACGGCAGTGTCTAAAATACAGGCTAATGAAGAGCGACACCTCCAACAGATGAGAGCCACATTAATTAACACAATCCCTAGATCATATTATACAGTTTCAGCTAGAGCTAGCAAATGTGCAACTTGTTATTGCATTATAAATATATATATATATATATATATATATATATATATATATATATATATATATATATATATATATTTAAAAAGCTAGTCCTTTTTCTTTAATTTTATTGGCAAAAAGATCCAGATTATTTCATTGCCAAATTTATAAGGTATTTCTCTCATGGCCTTTAAGCCTCAAAAAATTTCTGCCAAATGTTCATCTAAGTCCACATTGTTAAAAAAGAAACTCACTTTTGAATCTTTAGCTCCTGATTCTCTCTTTTGAAATAGGCCAGTTCATTCCACACAGCATCAGAATCTTCTTGTCGAAGTTGTTGGGGTTCTGCTCTCTTTATTTTCCTGATTTCAGTCCTATATTTAAAATGAAGTGGCTTTCTTCCTTAATATGTTCAATGTGAAATAAAAATGCATTTAAACATTCCCTAAACTTAAAAATATCTATTGCCCAAATTTCTAATTCAAGCTCACCCCTTATAGAATCAATTTCCTAAAACCTAAGTGCATAGAAATTAAAATCCTATCATACTTTCCTAAAAAGCTAAACTGCTACTACAGAATGCAAACTTTTAAGCAGATAACATGATATCCTATTTCTCTCTTTCATTTTGCTAGTAATAAATCATACATTGCAGATTGTCACAGTTTCTAAAAGAGGCTATAAGCAATCCACTCCTCTAGAATTTGCTACCAACCAATCTGAATGTGGTATATTTGTTCTATAATAATACAAGCTATTTTCCGTGAATAAATACAGAAAGTAGTTTTCACACTTCTAATGACTACTAAAAAGTTAGGTGAGCACACTCTAAATCCAGGACAAACTGCTTTTTCACTGCTTTACCAACAAGAGACATGAAACATTTTTCATTCTTCAAAGGAAAAGAATTAGATGTGACAATTATCCATAAAACATGCCAAATGCCTTTTATGTTTTCATTTTCTGTACATAAAACAAACTCTTCATTTTTATTTTGTAAAAGTGCTGTACTGGCCAATTTAGAAACAGTATTTCTCTATAGAGCAGACCAATGTGTATCATCAACATTGCCCTAAAGGATCCATCTCAAAAGATGAGAGGGTAGTAGATTTTCTGTACTCATTCCGTCCTTTGCCCTGTGTTGATACTGTTAACAGGGGAACCACTTACGACTAACCAAGATCTGAACACCTGTTCAAGAGCAATTGAATTGAGACCACCAATTCGTTCAGATAAGCTGCAGAACAAACTGATGGATAGTAAAGATTTTCAAATTGCATACTAGGTTGAAGTAGTTTTAGGATAGTTACCTATGTATGTGAATTTCATGTTTATCTTGCTTTTCAATTAAAACTTAAAATATTTTTTGAGTTATAAACATTGTAACACTAGTATTTATTAAGTTTTCAATCAGATGAATATGAACTATTTTTAAGTTATATACTTTTATTAATCTACTTTATTGATATAAAAACATACATTAGAATTCATAAGAACCTATGATAATGATTTCTACATATAATAGGAAAATCTATTGTTATTGCTAGCATGTTTCTCTGTTTTCATTATATTGTTTATTTACAAATTCACAATAAAGATTTGACTACCAAATACTTTCTTTAAAATCAAACAAAAGCCATTAAAACACCTATATGATGCTACTCCATTCCATTTAATATTTAGGGAAATGCCTTTATGAGCTATGTAACTCACATGCCACTGCCTTCTTCCCACTGTTTTAATTGCTCTTTTACTGCTCTGTAGTTGGTCTGTAACATCTGTAGCCTTTCCTTGCGTTTTTCATGAGCATCTCTTAGCTCATCATTTTCTTGGCTCTGTAGAACACAAAAAAGCAAGTACACAAGTTTGAAGAAAGTATTAGTGTAACGTTACAAATAAAAGGTTACCCATCTAAATATGAAATTTGAAAGAAAATAGCATGTGAATATGAATGAGTTTATAATACTTACTTAAGGAGAAGAAAGGGAAGAATTCCTAAAGTCACAGAATAGGTTTGTTTGATAAATTGGAATCACTGTATTTCCTCAAAGCTGCTTAAGTAATGTCAAATTTTTGCTATCAAATTACTTTCCTTTCCCTATCATTAATTAGTATACATACAAATATTTGTGAGCCAATCTTACAGATTTTTTTTTCAACACAAGGATTTGTCCATACATAAAGTATGATTATTTTGTTAGTTGTAAGTGCACGTGTCATCAGTGTAAGTGACTAGTAAGACCACTTCTTCAGCCCATGTATTCATGATTAGTTTCTTATAAAGCACAAGAATTACATAAGAGGAAGAAAATCCGTTGGGACCTATGATAGGAATAGTTTAGTCTTTTCGGTTGTACCATGAAGAACTGAAATGGGACAGCTGGGCTTGGTACTCTTGAAGAGGTCATGGAACAAACAGCACTAGGTTAAACAAGTATAGTCACTGACTTTTAAATATTTTAAATAGAGCACATGAGGTAAATCTTCATTTTTAGATATAACCGTAAAACAAACTTATAAAGGCCAACTTTTCAGTTCAGAGGATGTATTCATATTACTTATGAACTGCACTCCTCAAAGTAAAATAAGTAACTTCTTGAGTGTTTTTACCCTTGACAATTTCAAATTTGTTTTTTAAACTGTTTTTCATATTTCTGTATGGAGAAACTTATGTACTTATTTAGTGGGGGCAACAGTACTCTCTAATAGTATAATGAGGTGAGATGAGTAAGCACATGGCAATTAGAAAGATTGAAATTCCATTCTTCAAGTGTTCTCCTGGTAGCTGCATCATTTTAAGAACACTATTTAAATTAATTTAATTAATTTTCTGTAAAATTAATTTTCTGGAAAAGAACATAAATTTTTAAATTATTTGTTTCTCTGTTTTTTTAATTAAAGTTTATTGGGGTGTAAATTGTTAGTAAAGTTATGTGGGTTTCAAGTGTACAACTCTGTAATGCATCATCTATATATCACATTGTTTGTTCACCATCTAGTCGGTTCTCTCCATCACCATATATTTGATCCCTTTATCATCATCTACTGCTCCCCTTCCTCCTTCCCCTCTAGCAACCACTAAACTATTGTCTGTGTCTATGAGTTTTTGTTTGTTTGTTTGTCGTGTTCCTTCCTCGCTTTCAGTTTTATAAGCAAAACAAGTCAGACAGAAAAAGTTGACAACCATATGATTTCATTGATATGTAGGATATAAAACAGATATTTAAATTATGATGACTAAATTAAACAAGCTAATATACACAGAAAGCCCTAGGACTGTGCTAGCCTTATAGAGGCACAAAGCAAAGTCAGTTTCCTTCCCTCACTTCTCCTCAGGTATGAACACTAATGCCCTTCTCATTTAGAAGCCAAATTCACTCTTTCCTTTACCACCTGTTTCTCATATCAATGGTGAGGTAATACTTTATAGAGTTTGCATTGTTTCATTGCAATTCTACCTGTCTCAGCATTATGTCATTCTACTTAGAATATGTGTCTAGAAATTTGCAGATATTAGAAAAGATTCATGTCAAAACATAATTTTAAAATAAACTTATAGTTAAACAGAGTACTTAATTAAATATTTCAAAAATAGCTTCCTGTAATTATTCTTCATTAAATCAAAGTTCTTCCTCATAAACTCTTATTTTACAATGAATTTTATAGCAATTATTAGATACAAATTCAGTGTTTTGGAATCATTAAAAGTCTACGTTAGAGTCCCTAGAAACTCTGAGTACACAAAACCTAAAAGATTGACCAAAAAGTAAAAATTAATTAAAGGAGACATCCAATTTTTTTTCTATTACCTTTCACAATAGTCCTATGTTGAATTAATGGAACAAGTTGAGTCTCTTATTGATTATTTTAGCATTTTCCTATACTGACTTAGCTACCATTAATTACTGAATTTATACCCAATGTTTTTCCAAATTCTCAAATAATCAACTATATTATATTATTAATCCAAAGATTAAGACTTAAACATTTTTTGACTCCTCTGTGTCACCCACAATGTGCTAGGCTCTGTACTAGGCATAGTACTTTATTAAAGCACTCAATGTGGCCACCTATAATTCCTAAAACTTGACTATAATATATTCACTATTAGGAAATAGTTTTGCTTTCCTGTAGTAATTGAAATAAGTAGCTCCTTCCATTAAGTAGTGATTATGGGAAAACAGCTTTATAAATAGGTTTTAAGCTTTAATTTTTACACGCTTCGTAATTTATTATAAATAAGACTAGAGTGTTTATATAATTCTTACAGAAGCATTAAAATCTAAACTATTAAAAATAAAACCAAACTAGAGATTATTTGATAAATCAATTTGATAGACATAATTTACAGCGATAATTATTCAAAAATGAAGTTTCATCCAATGATTTGTGCTTTGGTACTGCTGATATACAACTATAATACATGGGTTAATTTAGTCCTAGAGACTATTGTTGCTTTGGCCAACTTTAGAAATAGTGAAATTTTATATAAATGTAAATATAAGATAGATAGATTGTATATACTTCAAAGAAAAATAATTTTCCCTATTTTACTGCAAGAGCAGATGTTGGCTAAAGGTATCCAAGATATGGTGATAGAAGGAGAACTGACTCTGGGTGGTACATATATCACACAATGTGATATATAGATGATGTAATACAGAATTGTATACCTGAAACCTATGTAACTTTACTAACCATTGTCACCCCAATAAACTTTAATTAAAAAAAAAAATTCAGTCAAAAGTTGGATATCTCAAAAGATATGTTTAAAAAGAATAAGCAAAATACTTTTTTACAATATTCTAACGTACAAGTTAACTGTAGTTTGGATTATGATTCTTTAGGTACATTTGACTTATAGTAGCCTAGGTCAAAACAACAGTAATTCATTTGGGAAATATTACGCCAAAGTTCTTACAGCAAAATCAAGTGTAAAGACTGAAAAATACATTTAATATCATCAATTCTACATTTTCCTAAGGGGATACACAAAAACATCCCATGGGCAGTCACTGAATTATATCCATTTATTAGATCATTCAATAAAATCTTTACTGAGTTTTTCCTATGTCTTTTGCAATTAAACTAGCTAAACTAGAGGCTCTAATTTCTGTGTACAAACAAGTCTAAATGACTAAAACATTAGAAAATAGGAAAGTTCTCTTAACTGACTTTCCTCAATGCTATTTGCAATTCTATTTTTGAGTTCATAAGAATAGAACTTATTCTCAATCTGTTCTTCTAGTTTGGTCAGGCCTAAGACAAACTTGGAGTGTAAACACTGTTAATGAAACAGTGGCTCAATCTTCAGCGAATGGTAGTAAGGTTTTTAAAAAGTTTAAAAAAACAAAAATTTTATAAAATGTAATGTTTCCATGCATATTTAATTTCAGAATGCATAAAATTCATAAATATGAGACCTCTGAAAAATAAAAGACATATAATCTGTCTTCAAAGGACATATGTTATTAAAGGGCACAGAAAAGTGCTAATGAATCAAGATGCCAAATGCAGGAAAGTCAGTAAAGCAGAGATTCACGGCATTAGCAATCTCAAGGATAGTAAGAATTTTGTGAAGCTCTCATGCATTGGTTTTCAAATTATACTTTGTTAAGTTATTGGTTTACTATACTCACGAAGTCAGGATTTGAAAAAGGGTAGGAGTTTTATAAAAATAGCTTTTATCTCTTCTACTATTATTGACTCTTTAATTACAACATTGGTCATCCATCTTGAAAACATGTACAACTAGCCACAAAAGTAAGCTGAGCAAGGCAATATGCTAATATTTAAATAAAACTCATAGCTATTATTAGAATAATATGCTTGACTTACTGCTGATGTAATAAAGAGCATCATTTAAATGTATCAAAGTGTATATACGTAAATTAAAAAGTACCCTGGAACCAATCACTCTTCTGCTATACAATACAGGTTTTGTTTACCCACTTCTTTTGTTAAATGCTCTTGATTATAGTGCCTTTTTCATTCAACTATTTTGTTCCTTTAAAATAAGAAATCCTATCCTACTAAATGATAGAATGCAAGAAAAAAATTTTCTACCACGTTTTCCTTCTTTAAAATCTGTGACAGAAAACACACATTTGAAATTCATGATTGTCATCAATTGACTTGAAAAAGGACTACAGATAAAGTATAAATGAAAAAGAAATTATATGAAAAGAATTTTACTCTGAAAATAAACATCAGGTCTCATGCAAGAAAACTGTTGTTAGGTAAAAGGAAGGAGGAAATAAATTTGTATAATGCTTCTGAGTCTAGTCTTTCTGATATAAGATATTCCAGAAGCGCAGGAGAATAGATCTAAAAGTGTCTGAACTGCTCTACTCTTTCCTGTCACAGACAAGGGAGTATCAAAGACTCATAGACTGGGTGCAAATGAGTGGAGATCCTCTACTACTGAATGGGATATGTGATGGTTAATTTTATGTGTCAACTTGACTGCCCAGATATTTGGTTAATCATTATTTCTGGGTATATCTGTGAGGGTGTTTCTGTATGAAATTAACGTTTAAACCAGCAGGCTGAAAAACAGATTGCCCTCCCAAATGTGATGGGCTTCATCGATTCCATTGAATGCCTGAACAGAATAAAAGGCTGTATAAGAAAAAAATTCTTTCTTTCTGCCTGTCTTTGAGTTGGGACATAGGTTCTTGCCTTCAGGCTCATACATGGACTTGGACTGGAACTTACACAGTCAGTTCTCCTGGTTCTCAAGCCTTTGGACTCGGACTGAACTGATACTATTGGCTGCAGACCTTGGACTTCTCAGGCTCCATAATGGCATGAGCCAATGCCTTACAGTAAAACAATTTCTCTCTCTCTCTCTCTCTCTCTCTCTCTCTCTCTCTCTCTCTCCTACCCACCCCTGTTGTGTGTGTGTGTGTGTGTGTGTGTGTGTGTATTTCAAGAATAACAATGTCATATGTCCCATTAGGGTTATAGCTTATTGCTTCTTTTACTGGGATCACCCAGACCAGATTAATATAGGATAGAAGCTTTGGTATGTGAATTTCAAGAACTATGTAAAAGGCGGAAGATGATAGACTGGCTTCCTAAACATGCCCGTAATATTCCGTGTGTACCCCACCCCAATGTTTATACTAATACATGTTCGTAACCTGAGAAAGGGTCTTAAAAGATAGAAACTCATCTTTTCTCCTGTTGTACAACAAGTGACTAGCACAATGCTTGGCGAATTGCATTGCTCAATAAGTTATGGAGTAAACAAATAAATGAGCAAATGACTCTAGGTGTATAAATTTCAAGTATGGTAACTGCTAGCAAGCTAAAGTCATCTGATCATTTTATTTTTGATAGAAACAATACATGATAATTTTCCTTTGTTTAAAATTAACAGTTTAACTCTGAATAAATATAAATTAACGCTTAATGTTCAGTGACTAGGCAGAAGATATATTAATTGTAGCTTATGGTTAACTACATCTGCAAACCATATTTTGTTCTAGAGCACACATAATGTAAATCAAACTATTTCTCCCTAAGAGTAATCTATACGACAGGAATCTAAGCTGTAAGTGCATTCGATTCTAATTGTGCATAAACTGGGCTTCTCATATAATATCATAAAACTACTTGAGATTCAGTTAAATGGCTAAATCGCAAATAGTGCAGGGCTTTGGGTAGTTGTGAATAAAGGATGACAAGATTAGCCATATTAAATTCACAGAAACAAAAAAGCCCTCAATATGGTCACATAAAATTGGTTTGATATGCACAAACAACTTCTTCTGAGAAAGAGAATCCACCGAGTATGACTTGGAAAGTATAAACTCTCAAAGATAAGCCAAAAAGGCATAAGCTTCTTAAACACTGGTAGACTGCGATTCAAATGCGATGTATTCTGAGACAAATTCAATTGAAATGGAAAAAAAATAATGTACACTCATTTGCCTATGTAATATTTCTGTAAAGGACAAATTTACATGGCCTGAGTTAGGTTAGCATAGTTTTTAATTCACTTGTCTTTTTACATGTTTATTATATATAAAAAAATACAAGAAATTCTCTTTTACTTGCTATAGTTCTATTTTTTTTGTCTCTGAGACACTATAAGAAATGTACTGCCAATATTAAGATAAAATATTCCCAAGTAATTTTAAAGTGGTAGTTTTCAAGTAGCAAATTTTTTTTATTACGTTTTGATCCTCAGAAATGTTAAAACAAAACCAACTTATCACACATTTTTATATATATAATTAAATTCAGGAAAGATAAATGATAAGCAGTAGTTTGTAAAATGAATGCTTACTTTGGTATATCTTTACCTTTGCAAGGTTATTATTAAAGAAATTATTTAATGTTCACCTTTAGTTGTAGGGCCTTTTCTAAGTTTTCAATCTTTCTTTCAGCTATTCTCAGCTTCTGCAGCTCGTCTGAGCTGGTGAAAGAGCTCTTTGGGGACAAAGACCTTGAACGTTTCACAGGTGGTTCCTCGAGAATAAAACAAGGACATGGTTGAACTAGTTGGAACGCTGGATTATGAAAGACATGCAAAATTAAAGAACAAGTAATTTTGAATACTAATAATGAATTATAAAAAAAATCCTGCACAGAATACCAGAGAAATAACAAGCGGAATTACCACAGTGCTACCGCTAAAGGTTTCTCTGTGACTCGTTAATGAGAATATTCATTTACATTTACATTGTTTCTTTCAGAATAATGATGTCCCATTAGGGAAGACTAAAGGGTTATAGACTCAGAAATGCAAGAAACCTCATTACAAAGGAGGGGATAGAGGCTGGTCTAATTGCTCTATAAGGGTCCAAGGTTACACTTGATAGGACAACGAGAAACAAGAGGGAAAGGATTTTTTTCCCTTTGAAATAGTTTAACACACTGTGAAGTTGAAGGAACAATATGCTTGAGGAATATAAATACAACAGACAGTAGATCTTATACCATAATGACCATATGGTCATTAACTATAATGTGGCTAACTAGAGACAAGAATGTGTGTTTATATTATGTACAGCTTCATATACCAATCTGGAGAAGGAATATGTGAAAGTAACTATTAAGCTGGGCAACATATTGTTCATACTTACTGCATGTCCTTATGAAAACGAAAGAAAATTTTGTCTAAAATATCCATCTTGTTTTCTTGACTTTTGTTAAAAGCAATGACACATCACAGCAATATATTTTTAAACTTCAGCAATACAGCAAGCAACCAAATTAGGCCCTATAATGTTTTCTCTCAATTTTAGAGATAATATTTCATTTAAATAAAGCTCAGTGCTATGAAACTACTCCAAAATGTCAAGAAACATATAATACAGTTGTGTTTAAATAAATCAATGAATACAGACATATATACATGCATAAAGTTCATTTTTCTGAAAATTACTAATAATATTAGAGGAAGCAAATACAAGTACCACAGAAAAATGGGTCTATATTTAAATGCTTTCTTTAAGATAGTTTGTTCTACTCAGGAAAAAATGGAAAGAACCAAAAACAATTATCTTGAAAACATGTTTTTCAAAATATGGTTTTCTACCTTTAGAAACATTATTTTCTAGTGCTGAAGTAACAAATGTGAGAAAAATGTGTCTAAAGCTCCTTACTTTTAAGGAAATGTTATTTCAATTTATCTAGAAATAACATATTTAAATGTGATATTATGAAATTTTTATATTAGTCAATGTTAATAGAAGTTGTTGCAGCATATAGGAATATGTAATGAATACTAAAAATAGGAAAGGCTGAGATGTTAATAAGAAACATGCTACAAAAATTTTGCTTATTTTTCATTATTGCTATTCCTTTCAATCTGAAAATATATAATCGTACATATCAATGTTAATTCCATTTAATAGTTTATATTCCACATGGGCAGTATTTAAATATCATCTCTGAATGAAATAGAATTAAGATATATTTTTCATCAAATTAAAATTAAAATATTGAGTTAATGACTAATACCACTTTAAAATTTTTACTTTGATTAATTTATCTAAGAGACGATAGATGAAGGATACTTTCTAAAACTTGTAATATAAAAATGCTAATTGCTGCAAAACAGGTATAATACTACTAATATATTTCATTAATTAAATTAGGAACATAATATTCAGTCTTTAAAAAAGGGAAAACTCTCTACTCCCAACAATAATTTTTTTGAGCATTTGGCACATAACATTTTTTAAAAGCTTCCAGAAATATAAGCAGAGAAGTAAATGTTGCTGTGTTTTTTAATTTCATCACTTGCCTTACCAGCCTTATCCTGACAAATTCACAAAATGACAAAAATCCCTACCTTTTGCTTCCCTTCAGCAATTGTCAAGATGCTCTTTTTTGAGGAACTTTTGTTGGTAGATCTGTTCTCTGACAGTTTTTCATTGGCAATTTTCAGCTTCTCCTGTAAATACTCAATTTCGGACTTCTGTGAGACCATTAAGGTTTCTAAGCTCGATAAAGATGGCTGTTGAGATACCTATTTTAAAAAGTATATGTGCAAATACATTTATATCTTATATTACTAACACACATATGCAAATATTTATATATAATGTTACATTATGTGTCATAAATACTCAGAGAAAGAGAATTTCATTTTATTGATATACTGTTTAATAATATATGTTAATAACCAGCATTAAACGTCTATCATCCTAATAGAATGATATTTTTCAATAAAATATCCAAGAGTCTATATACATATTTTTATAAATAATATTGTCAAACAGGTCTGCAAAAGAAAAAATTTAAAGCATGGTTGCATGATACACACCACTGACCTATAAATTAATTATTTAAAATGGATGATTATACACATATGTATTTCCTCACGAAATACTCAGTGCACCATCTGATCATCAAGAGTTATGCAATATCTTTGAACATAAACCTGGGAAAAGGAAACCAACAGCACTATAAGTCTAATTAGCTTTTAATGTATCATTATTTAATAATAATGACTCAAAGAACTCTGATACTTTTAAAAGTCAATACAGTTCACAATATTCTCTTCTGAAATTTTTTCCAATGTCAGATAAACTGGTAATAGTTAAGTACCACATTTTCACAACAGAAATCACAGGAAACTTGTTCATGACAACTAGCATTCTGGAGAATTCCACAACCATCTTGACTGAAAACAAGCATTCTGCAAAATTCTACTGCCATCTTGACTGAATTAAAACCCATGTATGTATACTACTACAAATTAACCACTTCATTTACAAAAAACAAAAACACTAAATCATAGTGAAAACAGTTGTTGATGATGTCCAGCAAAGAAAAGTCAAATCTTATGATTCAAATATTACCAATATGGATCCAGTAGCCCTGAAAATAGTTTCATTTAAAATGCAGGGAGCCCCATATTTCCTAAATGATTTTCTTAATAACTATGAGAAAAAAAGAATGTTTAATTTTTCTGATCCAACAATGGAAATATTGTCACTTTCTACTTTTGACTTTTTTTTTCTTTTTTTAGGAGATAGGCAAAACTTTCCTAATTCTAATCTTTATAATGAGAGGGATCATCTACACTATAATATTATACTTTCCTCATATGTAAATCACCAGGTTTCTCAACCTTTATTCAAACACACGACTAAATTATTTTCCTCTGAGTGTTGTCTATAATGTATTGATACCACATTTACAATATAGTAAAAACTTACTCCACTACCTTGCTTTGAACATCAAATTAAAATACTTAAACACTTTTCTTCCAAACTCTAAAGGACTTTGTCCTATTCTTTCCTCGCCCTTGTAATCACTGTATAGCCTAGATTTATTTTATTTTTTTCTTTCTCTTTTGTAAGCAGTTTTATGTTTATAAATATTTCCTTTGATTGGGATGTCAATCTGAACAATTTTCAAAACTACTTGCTCTTGTCCAGTTTTCATTAAATAAAATTATGAAGAATATATAAATCATCCAATAATTTGCCAAAGAAATTCTATATAAGTCGTCAAGGTCAAACAAAAATTTAGAATAAAACAGGAAAAATGTAACTTTAGTTTATTAGTATATCCAATAAGCAATCCTGTGTTCTTTAATAAGTGAGTTTTGTAAGTCATCATTGAATTATAATGCAATAAAAATAAGAATGTAAAAATATGAATATTAGGTCAAGAAGCTACAATAACAAAATAACTCAAATATTCATGAGGATATTAAAAATGCTCCAACAGTGGATATTGTAATAGTAAAAGGGCATAATTCCTTCAAAAGACTTCAATAGCCAATAAGAGAACTTCAAAACTGAAAAAAACCTATGAAAATAGCGATTAATACAAATTCACATAGGAGCCATGAAGATAATATAAAAAAGTAAAATGGGTTGTGTTTGGTTTGTTTTAAAATTACTGCTTTAGAATTCATTCAACAGAGACATTCTGTATACGTATTAAACATATAGATATATTATTCAGTTCCACAAGGGAACTTACACATGCTCCCAGTTTTTAAAAAACGTGGTCTCTCTCTCTCCTCTCTCTCCTTGTATCACTTTTGCTAGAGATATATGCAGAAGTATTTCACATTTCTCTTAATATGACCATTTTTAAAAGTGTATGTATAGTGAAATGTCAAATGATAAATACTCAGCCTCACTTTGAGCAAGTAGGAATGTTTTTGTGGCAGCAGTTATTCAGCTCCAGCCAATTGCTTTCATAGAGGATGTAGCCTAAAAGTGCCAGATCTACTGATACTCAAAAGAAGCAAGGAATCTAGATTTCTACAGGATATCTCCTAATTTTAAAATATTGACCAGACTCACTTTATGACTCCTGAATTTTGAGAATATGATGGTGGGAGTATAAACTGCTACAGATTTCCTAGGCAAATTTTGAAATATGCATCAAAGCACATGAAAATGTATCAAACCTTTGACTTAGCATTCTAATCATGCTGAGGATTGATACAGTAAAATATACATGCTAAACTGTTATGTGAGAAAAGCAAGTTACGAAAGAATGTAGTATAGTGTAAAGAAATAGATTTTGCCAAATATGCATAGGGAAAAAAAAAACACACCCTAAAAATATTACAGTGTTATTTCTGAGTGGAGGGATTACACGTGAATTATTTTCTTTATACTTATCTCAATTTCCTTATTGTTTTTACAATGAACATGTTACAAAATGTTTTTTAAAATACATTTTTTTTCTGAAAATAAAAAGAATTTAAAATTCAATAAAAAAACAACAACACAATAGAGATACGGGAAATACAAATGAAAGTCTCTCAATAATCTCATCTCTCAGAGCTCACTAATGATAAGTTTGGAATATACTACCCAGACTTTATAAAAAAAGGAAAAGCATTGTAATTCTGCCCTTTAACCTGCTTTTTTAAAAATCGACTTTATTTTTTAGAACAGTTTTATACTTACAGAAAAACTGAGCAGGTAGTGTAAGAGTTCTCCTACAAGTCCCACTCTCACCCACCCAGGTTCCCCTATTATGCACACCTAAAATTAATATGGTATATATGCTACATTTAATGAACCAATATTCATAATTATTTTTAACTGAAGTCGATACTTTATTCAAATTTCCATAGTTTTCAACATAATATCCCTTTTCTGTTCCAGGATCCATCCATGATACCACATTACATTTCATTGTCATGTCAGCAACTCTTGGCTGTAATAGCTTCTCAATACTTTTCTTATTTTTTTAAGACAGTGACAATTATGAGGAGTACAATTCAGGCATATTGTAGGATTCCCCTTCTATTGGAATTTCTCTATGTTTCTCTCATAATTAGATTAAGCTTATGAGTTTTGGGGAAGAATATCACAGAAGTGCCATTTTCATCATAACATATCAAGGGTACATATCATTAACATGATTTGACTGTTGATGTTGATCTTGATCACCCAGTTAAAGTAGTGTTTGTCAGGTTACTCCATTGTAAAGTTGCTCTTTTGTCCCACATCCATACTATAGTAAATTAAGCTTTTGAACTTTATATATATATATATGTATACGTGTGTGTGTGTGTGTGTGTGTGTGTGTGTGTGTGTGGTGC